>NW_017672847.1:0-52778 GCF_001879085.1 Nicotiana attenuata
TGGCCTTAAAGGCGTTATTTCGAACTTATCGAAATAACAACCCGTCTTGAGTTCGAGCGAGGTCGAACCTATGAATCTTTGATGGCGAAGGCCCTTGGCCTTAAAGGCGTTATTTCGAACTTATCGAAATAACAACCCGTCTTAAGTTCGAGCGAGGTCGAAACTATAAATCTTTGATGGCGAAGGCCCTTGGCCTTAATGGCGTTATTTCAAACTTATCGAAATAACAACCCATCTTAAATTCGAGCGAGATCGAACTTATGAATCTTTGATGGCGAAGGCCCTTGGCCTTAAGGGCGTTATTTCGAACTTATCGAAATAACAACCCGGCTTGAGTTCGAGCGAGGTCGAACCTATGAATCTTTGATGGCGAAGGCCCTTGGACTTAAAGGCGTTATTTCGAACTTATCGAAATAACAACCCTTTTTGAGTTCGAGCGAGATTGAACCTATGAATCTTTGATGGCGAAGGCCCTTGGCCTTAAAGGCGTTATTTCGAACTTATCGAAATAACAACCCGTCTTGAGTTTGAGCGAGGTCGAACCTATGAATCTTTGATGGCGAAGGCCCTTGGCCTTAAAGGCATTATTTCGAACTTATCAAAATAACAACCCGTCTTGAGTTCGAGCGAGGTCAAACCTATGAATCTTTGATGGCGAAGGCCCTTGGCCTTAAAGGCATTATTTCGAACTTATCGAAATAACAACCCGTCTTGAGTTCGAGCGAGGTCAAACCTATGAATCTTTGATGGCGAAGGCCCTTGGCCGTAAAGGCGTTATTTCGAACTTATCGAAATAACAACCCGTCTTGAGTTCGAGCGAGATCGAACTTATGAATCTTTGATGGCGAAGGCCCTTGGCCGTAAAGGCGTTATTTCGAACTTATCGAAATAACAACCCGTCTTGAGTTCGAGCGAGGTCGAACCTATGAATCTTTGATGGCGAAGGCCCTTGGCCTTAAAGGCGTTATTTCGAACTTATCGAAATTACAACCCGTCTTGAGTTCGAGCGAGGTCGAACCTATGAATCTTTGATGGCGAAGGCCCTTGGCCTTAAAGGCGTTATTTCGAACTTATCGAAATAACAACCCGTCTTGAGTTCGAGCGAGGTCGAACCTATGAATCTTTGATGGCGAAGGCCCTTGGCCTTAAAGGCGTTATTTCGAACTTATCGAAATAACAACCCGTCTTGAGTTCGAGCGAGGTCGAACCTATGAATCTTTGATGGCGAAGGCCCTTGGCCTTAAGGCGTTATTTCGAACTTATCGAAATAACAACCCGTCTTGAGTTCGAGCGAGATCGAACCTATGAATCTTCGATGGCGAAGGCCCTTGGCCGTAAAGGCGTTATTTCGAACTTATCGAAATAACAACCCGTCTTGAGTTCGAGCGAGATCGAACCTATGAATCTTTTATGTCGAAGGCCCTTGGCCTTAAAGGCGTTATTTCGAACTTATCGAAATAACAACCCGTCTTGAGTTCGAGCGAGGTCGAACCTATGAATCTTTGATGGCGAAGGCCCTTGGCCGAAGTCCCAGTTTGGCAGGCATTGCTCGCATCGATGGTTTCAACGCTGCGGACACCAGGTGCTGACATTTCGTTCGGACCTGCGTGGTACGCGTGTTACAGTTTCTCGCACGACTGGCTGTTTATTTTGAAGATGCCATCGACCGGGAGGGTTTCGGCTGTGCTAATATGATTTTTGGTTCTTCGACCGGGGCATCCCTGCATCGGCGTCCGATTTGGTGAACTACGGGAGATGTGGATGAGATGTTCCTTATCCCTGTCCGGTGGTTTTGATTGCGACACCTTTAGCCTTGTTCGGAGTGTTTGAGGCTGGTAGGGTAGGGAATTTTAGACCTCACTGGCCCGTTCGATTTTCCTTTTCTCCACGCGCTGCTTTCCAATCTGATGTGAGCTGGATGCTCTTCTCGCGTTTCTTTGGCTTCGATCCGAAAAAGGAACTAGGTGTTTCCACTAGGAAATCCCCACAAACGGCGCCAAATTGTTTGACTCAAAAGATATTAACTCTTTTTGAGCAAATCAATCAAAATGATGAAGGGGTAAATCGTAGTCAATCATTATTCATATCGGACCAAAAGTTAAAGAATTGGCAAATAAGTATGGAATAAATGAAGCATCAAAATGTCTTATTTATGATAGAGTTTTGCCTTACCCCTCCTTGGGGGGGGGGGGGAAGGAATTACAATTGATGTGTTCTTCTCTCAAGATGGAGTTTCCCCCTCTTAGAATAGAGTTCTGTTCTCCCTTCTTTGACATATTGGAGTGTTGGAGAAGAAGAAGCAGCCGGAGGCCTCCTTCTTGGTTCTCTTCACTACATATTTATAGTCGAAAGAAATCTTCTTCCCTTTGCCACAGCTTGTCACGAGTGAATTATGGGGCCTTCCTAGTTGGGGGGAGGACTTACCCTCGTCACTTATGTCGAATGTTGTAATGATGGAGTCAAAATGACTTTGTTGAATTTTTTCCGTACGATGACAAGGATGTGGTCGTGATCGTCCCGATCGGGATGGTCAGATTTTGACCAATACAATTTCCTTTTTACCAAACACATTATTTCGGTAAGAAAGTCATATATGAAGCTCCAAATAGAGTACTACTTGTTCAAACGTACACGTAGAAAAGAAAAACTTTGCATAATAATTTTGATATTATTATAATCTTACACAAACTACTATATAGTTTATTTATCGCAATTTGATTAGGGGTCTTTTCGGTATTCCATAAAAAAAATAAAAACATAGAAAAAACAACTCCGATTACTACTCCCTATATAGTTTCACACTCGCTCCTTCCAACTCCACTCCCCTTCATCTTCCTCGTGCTATCGCCGAAGGGTTAACACTGTTCCTCACGTAATTCCAATTCATGCTTCTCAACTCTCTCTTCTTTATTACAGATCCATAGTTCAATTTCTCCCTCTTTTGCGCTGTTGTGTTCACAGCTCTCGGAACACATCAGCTCCAATGACGGCAGAAACAAAGCGTGAATTTGAAGTTTCATCGGCGGCTGAACCGCCGTCTCAATCTCGGGTCTCGGAACCCGGTGATCCGAGACGCGATAGGCCGGATGAATGCAAACCGGAATTGACCGGTTCGGTTCCCGGCGTTCGGTTCGAGGAAGCTCAGGTTAGGGCTAGTGATAGTAATGGTATTGTTGTGTACAGGAGGAACAAGAGGCAGAAGACGGCAGATTCAACAAACGGCAATTCAAGTGGCAAAGTCGTAAATATAGATGAAACTGAGGGTAATTCAGGAATTCAAGCGTTAGGCAGTGACGTCATGGAGGTTGAAGTCAAGGAAGAGTCAAGGAGTAGGCGGTTCACACGGTCAGCTTTGGAGCAGAAGAAGATGGAGCAAATTCCAAATGGAAAATCTGAAGGTGAAATTGAGGAGAGAAGTTGTGGTGTAAACATGTCGGGGAAGAAACTAGAAATGAAAATGTCCAAGAAGATTTCGATAACGGGAAGGCCTACAACGGTTAAGGAGCTGTTCGAGACTGGTTTACTGGAAGGCTATCCTGTTTTTTACAATGGTGGGAAGAAGGTATCATTCTCTCACAATGTCGTCAATATTACGCTGTTCCCTTAGTATTAGGTGCTTGTTACGGTGCAAATATATTTAACAACCGGTTTACTTGTTAGGTAATAATAGATAATTATATTTAATCTCCTGATGTGCATTAACTAGTGATCTAGGCAAAATGGTACGTAACCTGCTCAGGTTAAAATTCATTAATAGTGTAAAAAATCTTGACACTATATATAACCTAAAATCTCTTAAATTAACTCCGGGCAAGATATTGGAGAATAGCATTAGAGGCAGTTATCTCTTTTTATGTAGATAAAGTTGCCCTCAATTATACTATTAGTAAAAAAAAAAAAGAGTTACCTGTCGATTATCAAAAACAATCTAATCGGTTCAAAATGTCAAAGCAGCATAAAAGGGTTTACGATTCAATCTGTATTTGTCTAGATTTTTTATTTCTACAAGCAGCATTCATGCTAAATTTTTAAAACCATTATTTGTTTAACCAGGCTAAAACTATATAGTGTAAATTGCTGTTGATCCGCTTCCAGTTTCTTTTCCTTAAATGTGCTATGACTTGTGTCCATTTCTTGCTATAAGGCCTTTTAATGCTTTGATGAATTCAGTGGTTTTGTCTTTATCTGATGATTAATATTGTCTTAATTTTAGGGAATTCCACTCCGAGGAACAATTAAAGATATCGGAATTCTTTGTTCCTGTGATCTGTGCAATGGAACTAGAGTGAGTATTTAATTCTTTCTATTTCTCTTGCTTCCCTTTTATCACACTTTAGTTGTCATTATAAACAGTTTATTAACTGAGTGCATACTCTACATTCTGTATCACTTTTGTAATGATAGGTTGTCCCTCCTAGCAAATTTGAGATCCATGCATGTAATTCATACAGACGTGCATCAGAGTATATCTGTCTGGAAAATGGCAAGAGCCTACTCGACGTGGTCAAAGAGTGTAAGAAAGGTTCCTTGAAGACATTAGAAGAAACAATTCAGAGTGTCATTGGTCCAGTTCCTGTGAAGAAAAATCTCATTTGTCCGAATTGCAAGGGTGAGCTTGCTCATGTGAACTTGAATACAGTTACATGTTTCTTTACAAGTGTAATTAGAAGATATGTGGTTACTGTTGTGGCTAGGGTCTTTTGTTGCAACGCTAGCTGGAAAAGATGAACAACTTTGTGATTCATGCATAATTTCTCTAAGATCAGAAGCCACTCCAACACAGTCGATAAACATTGAAAATGGGTATGTTATTTTTTTTAAAAAGTCGCCTCACGATCTTATCGCTTTTGTTTGCTCCTTTTTTCCTTTTGTCCACTAGTGGAGCCTGATTCTTATGATTAGTTTAGCACCAATTTAGATTTTTATGATTTTACAGGATTCAGGCAAAAGGCTTAAAAGTTGGAACGGGAAGATATTATGTGTTAGATCTACTATGTGTCACTATAGTACTATTGTGCTATATTCCTAGAATGGCTCACTGTTTCGATAGTTCCTCCTTCCCAAATTACTTTGTCAGTGTAACCACATAAAATTTGACATGAAATGAAACAAAAGAGCATAATAGAAGGGGTAAGCAATTCCTGATATTTAAAAAAAATAGAATGAGTAAGCAATTTTTTTTCGAATTACAAAGTGGATCAACTTAAACAGGTAGAATTTTTTATGCAAGACTTAGAGGAAAAAGATATTGGTTGAGTCAAAGTAATCAGAACAATTGACAAACAGTTCAACAAGACAAGAATAGACAATCACTTGTAATGTTTGTAGCTTGTGGGTATCCAAAAATTGTGTTGAAATAAATGATTCCTTATTCTCTTAACAAATCAAGACATCACTTATTTATAGGTTATTTCAAATAGTAAAAGAATCTATAGTGAGGGACTTACAGTCAAAAGATGCAAATGAGAAAAGAGTCTTCCTACCAAGTCCATAAAAACCTTTGACGCAATCTTAGTCAAAAAATGCTCTGACTTGGGATATGTGCCTCCTATTTTTCTATCTCTCTAACTCTCTTTCCGGTGAGCCCTCTCCCGTTTCTAATGGGAGGGAAGACCTTTTTTGTCTCAGGGGATAAATCTTTTGAATTGTTCGAAGAAAGCGAATGGCTGGTACACATGGGTAGAGCGTGGTCGGAGATTTACAAGCAAAATTACAATAGACGAAGATAATCTCAGATGGGTATGTGAACAATTACAACAAGCTTCACGGGGATATGGGAACCTTTACAGGAGGTGGGGAAGGAAGATCCAGACTTACCTTTACAGGGTTTATCAGAACTATAACAGTTATGGCAGATACATCAGAATTGAAACAAGAATAGGGGCTGGAAAAGCAACAATCATAGTACTAGAGGCAGTTTATAACAGGGGATGGGGGACATAGCAGGGAAAATTTTACAGTTCTTGGAGGAAGCTTCAAACAACAAATACAGGACAATCTCTGACTTGCAAAACAAGTCCTTTCTAATTATTGCTGCAATATCACAATGGCCAAAGCTACATGATGAGCGAAATGTGAACGCCCCCAATGAAGTCACAGATGAGAATCTCCATTTTCTTTCGAAGTGCTTGGTCGGATGCTTCAATGACCCTTTCAACAAAAGCCCCAACACTAAAGTCATCCAAAAATGGTTCGTCACCAGATGGCAGGTGACGGCAGGCCTCAGAGTCACACCCATGATGCACAATAAATTTCTTTTTGAGTTTCCATCAAAACAAGAGGCTGCTAGAGTGAAGGCCGATAACTGGTTTTGGAATGGTCGTCATCTTTCGCTCGATTGGTGGTCGCCAGTAACGGGAACCTCTTCGGCGAGTAAAGAGTTCAACCAAAGATGGGTGAAAGTTTTTGGAATTCCATTGCATGGCTGGACAATGAGCTCCTTTCAATACATCGGAGATCTATGTGGTGGTTTGTAGGCATAGATGAAGACACAAAGAATAGATCTCATCTTTTTTGGGCTAGAATCTGTGTAAAAAGTGGAGATTTGGACCCCCCAAGAGAAGCAAACCTGGTACTTGGCGATTTGAGATATAAAATCTCAATCTTGGAGGATCAAGTAGCCAAACTAATCACCTTTACCGGCGACATTGCTACTGTCAAAGGAAGAAAGGAGGAAGTTGCAGACATGGCTTCCTCGAGTCAAACGAAGGAGTCTATGTATTATCCAGTGGTCCAAGTCAAAGAACCCAGCGGTTGGATTAACTTTAATTCAAATCTGATTGAAGTAGCCCCTAAAAAAGTGGTTTCGCCACGTCATCAGAAGCCTAACCCTAACCCTATCAGAAGACAAGGCAAAAAGGCTGTTAATAATTTGGGCCTTAAATTGGACTGTTCGTATTATTCTAAGGGGCTCAAGCCCAAGCTGAATAAAAGGGGTAAAGCCACAAGACAAGAATGGTTGGCTATTGGGCCAATTCTGGACCCATGCACATGTAAAAATAGCCCTATTAGACTTGAAAATTACTTCGATCCTCTTTCAGTCGAGATTGCAAATACAGAAGGCTCTAGAATAGAGCAACAGTCTTTGGGAATTGCATGTGATATTTCATCGGAAGCAGATGATGAAGCAGAGTTGATGACCATGATCATTCCAAGACCGGCCCGGATTAAAGACTTCGAAACAGTAAGTAGCTCTGATGTAGAGTTTTCCTCTTCCTTGGTCTGGAACGGGGTCTTCTTCATTGGTTCCATCTAATGATATCAACACTCTTGCTGTTATTGAGACATCAAGATGGACAAAATCTGTGTTGCTAAAGGCATGCAAAGCTTTTTGGGATTAATGCTTGCTGGGTTCGAACATGAGATCCTTGGCATGGTTCTTCGAATGGAACAGAGGAGACAAGAACAAATTCAAAAACAAGAACTTGCAATCAAGGCCAGTAAAAAAGGGAAGAAAAAACAAACTTTAGAACTGGAAAGATTGAAGTGGGGGATGAATTTAGATGGTTAGAAGTCGGGGGACAGGGACAGGCCTTGCAAAGCATTTTCTAGATGACCTTATCAAAAAAAAAAAAGCATTTTCTGGATGAAGATCAAAATCCTTAGTTGGAATGTGCAGGGCCTCAATGAGGCTGATAAGAGTACTATAATCAAATTTTTAGTTCAAAAATGGAGAGCGGATGTAGTGTGTGTACAAGAAACAAAAGTGGAAGAATGGTCACCCGTCTGGATAAGACAAATATGGGGGAACAGATGGGTTGAATGGGTAGAGCTGAAATCAAGCGGGAGGAGTGGTGGTATTTTAGTGCTATGGGATAAAAGAAACTGGGCAAACAGAGGGGTTCATTAGGGGCTATACACTATCTCTTGTATGTTGGAAAGTACACAAGAGCATTTTAGGTGGTGTTTTACAGGGGTATATGGGCCTCACATGAACCCAGAGAGGGAGGTTTTCTTGCATGAATTGGCAGCCATCAGGGGTATATGGGATGAGCAATGGGTGATAGGCGATGATTTCAATGTGTGCAGATATGAGAGTGAAAGATACAATTGTGTTAGAGGTCAAGGGCTATGAGATCGTTCACAACCACAATACAGAACTTGGATATCATAGATTTGCCTCTCTTGGGGGCTCACTATACATGGTTCAGAGGGGCAGAATCTATGCAAGCATCCAGAATAGACAAGTTCCTAATTTCCCATGAATAGGACGAGAATTTTAATGCAATTAAACAACTAGCTCTGCCAAGAGTAGTCTCTGACCACAGACCTTTACTTATGGAGTGTGGGGATTTGGAAGCAAACCCCTCCTATTTTAAGTTTGAAAACATGTGGCTTCAAGTAGAAGGTTTTACAGATAAAATCAAAAGTTGGTGGCAAAGTTACTCAATTGGAGGCAGTCCAGATTTTATCCTAATGCAGAAACTGAGAAGATTAAAGAAGGACATCACAGAGTGGAACAGGGAGACCTTTGGTAAACTGGCAGCTCAACAAAATAAGCTACTTGAAGACCTAGCATTACTGGAGCAAGTAGCTGAAAACAGGCCTATGACTTGGGCTGAAAAAGAGAAATCTCTACAGCTGAAACTTGATCTTCAAAAGATGGCAAAGGCTGAAGAGATATCCTGGTGGCAAAAGTCCAGGTGTTTGTGGCTCAAAGAAGGAGACAAAAACACCAAATATTTTCAGAGGATGGCAAACTCAAACAGAAGAAACAATTGTATAGATAAGCTACTGATAGAGCAAGAGATCAGTGAAGACAAGGAGGAGATCCAAGCAGAAATTCTAAGATTCTATCAAGGGCTCTACACGGAAAGAGAACAATGGAGACCTAAAGCTAGATTCGAAAACTTGGCCAGCATTACTACACAAGAGAAAGAATGGCTTGAGAGAGCATTTGAGGAAGAAGAGGTTTTCTCTGCAATTAACTCATGTGCCCCAGATAAAAATCCAGATCCAGATGGCTACACAATGGCTTTTTATCAAAGCACATGGAACTTCATGAAGTCAGATATCATGGAAGCTCTCAATCATTTCCATCAACATTGTTATATGGTCGGGTCCAGCAATGCCTCCTTTATTGCTCTAGTTCCTAAAAAGAAAGGAGCAATAGAACTTAAAGACTTTCGACCTATAAGTCTCATTGGTAGTATCTACAAAATATTATCCAAGCTCCTAGCAGAGAGGATCAAAACAGTTTTTGCGAAGCTAGTCTCAGGTGAACAAAATGCCTTCCTGAAAAACAGGAAGATTACCGATGCAACTTTTGTAGCCAATGAGTTATTAGATGAAAGGCTAAAAAGTGGTGTTCCTGGGATTCTATGCAAGCTTGATATAGAGAAAGCTTTTGACCAAGTCAATTGGGCCTATCTATTGGCAATGTTGAAGGAAATGGGGTTTGGCGACAGATGGATTAGGTGGATTAAATTTAGTCTCACTACAGTAAAATATTCCATCTTAGTGAACAAATCTCCAGTTGGCTTTTTCTCTCCACAAAAAGGGATTAGGCAAGGAGACCCTCTCTCTCCCTTCCTTTTTATACTAGCTATGGAAGGTTTGAACAAAATGTTGGACAAGGCAAAACAGATGCAGTGGTGGATTGAAGGGTTCAGGGTGGGCAGAAATATAGAAAATACAGTAACAGTTTCACACCTACTCTATGCTGATGATACCTTAATCTTCTTGGGGCTGAGAAATTGCAGGTGCAGTATCTTAACCTTATATTGCTCTTATTTGAAGTCATCTCAGGGTTACACATTAACATGTTGAAAAGTGTGATCTTTCCGGTGAATGTTGTGCCCAACTTGGATGAACTGGCTGGCATAATGTGTTGTGGCATAGGCTCCTTTCCAACAACTTATCTAGGCCTTCCTTTGGGTGCTAAATACAAATCAGCAGTAGCTTGGAATGGAGTAATTGAGAAAGTGGAAAAAAGATTGGCTACATGGCAAATGCAATACCTCTCCATGGGTGGAAGGTTAACTCTAATCAACAGTGTCTTAGTCAGCATTCCAACTTACATTATGTCCCTCTTCCCTATGCCTAGTAAAGTTCAGAAGCATCTGGACAAAGTAAGAAGATCTTTCCTTTGGGAAGGCAACAGTGATGCTCACAAATTTCATCTAGTGAAGTGGTCTAAGGTAATACAACCAAAGAAGCAAGGGGGTCTGGGAATCAGAGATTTGACCAAGCACAACAAAAGCTTATTAATGAAGTGGTGGTGGAGATACGGACAAGAAACTACAAGCTTATGGAAGGAGGTAGTGAATGCCAAGTATGGGAAGCAAGACCACTGGAGAACCAAACAAAACAGAGATGCACATGGAGTTGGTCCCTGGAAGCACTACACAAACTGAAGGATGAATTCTTTCAGGATGTCTCCTTCAAAGTTGGAAACGGGAACTTTGTTAGTTTTTGGAAGGATAAATGGCTTAACAATCATATCCTGAAAGACACTCATCCCATCATCTATCAGATAGTAGTTGATCCTAACTCCACAACAGCACAAAATAGGGCAGGGAACACATGGGATATTCACTTCAGGAGAAACTTACAAGACTGGGAACTAGGAGAACTCTTTGATCTTTATAGAATTCTGGAAAGCACCACAATGAACCCACAAGTCACTGACAAACTAAGATGGGGCAGCTCTAGTAAAGGGTCATACTCAGTCGAGGAAGGGTACATCAATTTGTGTGCGCAAAATGGAATGATTGAGCACTGGCCATGGAAGCTGATCTGGAAGACTAAAATCCCCACAAAAGTCATGTGCTTTCCTGGACAGCCCTCAGAGAAGCAATTTTGACACAAGACAACCTGTGCAGAAGGAACTTCCAAATAGTAAACAGATGCTATTTGTGTCAACAACAATCAGAATCATTCAATCACTTGTTTTTGCATTGTTCAGTAGCTGCTGGTCTGTGGCGCATGTTCTTATCAGTTTTTGGCATAAGTTGGGCAACTCCTCAGACTATAAAGGAAGCAGTAGAAAGTTGGAGTCTCTAGAAAGTTGATAGAACCATCAAGAAGATCTGGCAGATGATTCCAGCATGTATTTTCTGGTGTATTTGAACAGAAAGGAACCGCAGATGTTTTGATGGCATTTCAACTCCCTGTTGTTCACTGAAATCCAAGTGTTTAATGAATCTTTTCCGTTGGAGTAATTTAGCCCCAGTAAATGATGCAATTTCCCTTGTAGATTTCATTAGTTCTTTTCATTAGTTTAACAAACAAGTTGTTTGATCTTTGGATTTAGCTCCCTGCTCCAATTGTTGTTTTTGTACTCGGGAGCTAGTCCAAACTTTTTTGTAATTATCTATATCTTCTTGATGCCATCAATATAACACCTTACTTCATCAAAAAGAAAAAAAAAAAGAGTAAAAGAATCTATAGTTTGCTGTTCCTATTGAAGGATCTAGATCCATGATGCTAAGAAATGGACATTAGACCTAACTCAACTCCGAAACCTAGTTCATAAGTGAGGATTGTCCAAGACCATATAAGGAGACAGCAACTCATTCCCTCTACCAATATGGGAGGATCTGGCCCTTGAACAAAGAACGTGGAGGCCCGGTATTTTGTAACCAAGGATATCGATTGGCTAGACACTGATACCATGTTACGAAAATGTAACATGGTGCATACAGAGATCTTAGGTTCGAGGCTAACTGCTACCCAATATCAAAAAGAATTTTTGTGCTTTGCCCATGGAAAAAATCAAGCCCCATGTGAGGAGGTGTGTTGACAACATAATTAAACAAATAGAAGTGTACTCCCTCCTTAAGCTTTTAGATGAGATGATCACACACCTCGACAACACATGAAAATGTGTATTACTGAAAATTATGACAAGTTTTAAAGGAATGAAAAACGAACTTATGAGGTAACACACTGTTGGGATAGTCGATGTGCGCCACAAGCTGGCATGGACTCCACAGTTATCCCTAAAAAGGGATAAAAGAGGGACACATGGTTGTTCAAGGAAGTGACAGAGAGAACCATAATACTGGCAGCTGGTCACAGGTTGATCAGATAGAATTTTAGCAATAAACAGAGGATGTAAGTGGTTGAGGACACAATGCTTATCATGGATTTAAACCTTCTTTGATGACACTAAGCAGAGGGCCTGATTAGCCTCCTATCCTGTTCTGTTAATTTTTTTTGAGAATGTCATGTCCTGTTCTGTTATTGTTGAGATCTTTCTACGAGTTGACTGTTGGTTTCTCTATTTATTTAACTAGTAATGCATGTATCCTTCGAAGAGATGGTTGTCTGACAAACTTATTGTTTTTTTCCATAGTTCAGTCTTTCTTTCTTGTTATAGTGGTCATTCTTATTCTTGATTTTTTTCTGTAACAAATTTAGGTCGTGTGAGCCGGTTCTGAGCTTAAACTCCTCTGGAGCTTCAAATGTGTCACCTATTTTGCTAAAAAGTACTAGAGGAAGAAAAAAGAGAAAGTTGGTATCAATATAGTTAATTGATTCTGCTTATTTTTTGGTGCTCGTTGAACTTTTGTTCAATGTGAGTAAAGTGGGTTCATGAACATGTGCTAATGCTATTTTATTTGCATATTAAGGGCCATGGTGATGCATTCAAGTAGAGTCTCCCCTTCAGTGCATACTCTCTCCAGAAAGAAGAGGTAGACACCAAATAAGTGTGTTATTGCCCTTAATGTTTTCTGTTTAATTTTCTTCTTTAACAAAGCTAGTGAAAATGTAGCCTTTTGTCATTTTTCTCTTCTGACCTCTTTTTATTTGGAGCGTCAAGGTTAATGCAGCCAGCTGTGGCTCCGAAGTCGGCTGGAACTGCTACTGTATGCAGTTCATTCGGAAACAACATGCAGGACAATATCTCAAAAAAGTTGGTGAATATTACTCAACTTGTCATTAGAACTTTTATCTGAGAAACTACCTCTAACTCATATGGTGCCTCTTATTGTTTAAGTCAGTTTGTCAAAATCAATTGCGGTTTCGAAGTACTCAAAAATTGCTTTGCCTTGTGTCTCAGTACTCTCTAGGACCCAATGGAAAATGACAAAAAGGTTGGCATTTGTCTTCTGAATTACTCTTATTATTGTGGATTCTTCTGATAGCGATGTCACTTATAGTGCTTGGTTCTGTGATGTCACTTTGTTCAGGGATCAAAAGATGCATAAATTGGTTTTTGATGAAGGTGGACTGCCTGATGGGACTGAAGTAGCTTATTATTCTCGTGGAAAGGTTGCTGAGCATCTTCTTTATGACTGTTTTATATAGTTGTTGATCCATTGTAAACAATGGATTGTTGCTCTGCTTTATTTTGTTAATGTTATTTGCTTTTTTGTAACTGGCAGAAATTGCTTATTGGTTATAAGAAGGGATCTGGAATATTCTGTTCTTGCTGCAATACTGAGGTACAACTCTTGGAGACTGCTTAAGGTCTTCCCAATTGTCCTGCAAGATATTCTGATGGCATTTCATTTTTATGGTTAGGTTAGTCCATCTCAGTTTGAAGCTCATGCAGGTTGGGCATCACGCAAGAAACCGTTAGTCTTCATCGTTCTTGTTATCTGTCGTTCAAAGAATTTATATCACTGACGCGATTCTAACTTTGGTACTTTTCTTTGTCAATGTCTGCTGCAGTTATGGGTACATTTATACGTCTAATGGAGTATCTCTACATGAATTTGCTATATCTCTATTAAAAGGCCGCAAGTCTTCAGTTAAAGACAGTGATGACTTGTGCATCATATGCGCAGATGGTGGGAAGCTTGTGCTTTGTGATGGATGTCCTAGGGCTTTCCATAAAGGTGAAAGTTGGATGTTTTTCTTGATTGACAGTTCCCAATATTTTACAAGACTTTCTATTGTAAAAAACAATATTTTACAAGACTTTCTTCTTCTCTTCTTCCCCCCCCCCCCCCCCCCTGGTGATTGATGATTGAGTTCATCATGTTCCGTTGATTATCCATGCATTGTGTTGCTTTCCGTTCTTCCCTTTCTTGGGGTTTCTGATGTGAGGGTGGTTGTTTTGACAGGAGGTAAGATAGGACTAAGCGAATAAGAACTTAATTTTCTGTAACTGATTTTTTCAGGATGGGGGCATTGGGTGAGTTCAGGAAATAGCTCATCACTGTGAATTTATTAACTACAGTTTAATTGACTATTGGTATTTGTAACGGTGTATAATTCTATTTTCAATCTGTTATATACACTTATATGAAACTGTTAATGATGTGAATGAAGCCTGGGGGCTGCCACATCTTAACTGAGAACTTTCATAAGTTGGGATTCTATCTATGATGAAGTTTCCGTTGATAAGAACTGGATGCAGTTTTCTTCTTGTGGCTAATTTTATTCTGTTGCTCATTTATTTGTATGTAGATATCCACTTACCCTAGTTGCAGCAGACTTGCTATACCGTTTAAGATTTAAGAAATAGCATCTTTGCTCTGAAATTTCTACTTGGTATAGCTCTTTATCAGTTGGCCATTACATTTTAATGGGGATTGCTAGCTACTGAATTTGGATATTGTATTTGCTTATTATTGAGGTTGCAGCCATAGCTATATTTTCTTGAAAATAGGTAGCTTAACTAGAGAAGTTCTAGAGAATACAAGTGCATAAGAGCTTGGGAATTGATGCAGAGTTAGTTCATTAATTAGTCAAAGCTCTGAAATCCTCGAATGACCAATCACCACCTTCACTTCGGAGCAGCTACACCTCCTCTCACCCCCACCAATTTAAAAATGAAAAAAGAGCACACCCAAAGGAAAAAATCAGTATCAGGCTTAAGGTATGGTGTCATGTTCCACATCCTCAACCCCGACGTTCTTTCCGCACTTATCTTAACTTTTAGGTGAGGGTTTAGTGAATCAGCGCAGTATTAAGGATTAGTTAAGTGACACTCAAGGGTATGTCCTAGTGGTTAATGAAGTGGGCGCAAATCTTGGAGAGCAGGGTTCAAATTCCTGCAGAAATGAGAAACATTACGCAATCTCTTTCCAGCTGCCTAACCCTTGGTGAGAAGAGTTACTTAGTACTTGTGCTAGTGGGAGGTAGCACTAATCCGGTGGAATAGTCGAGGTGCGTCCAAGCTAGCCCAACACCACCATTATTAAAGAAGGGATTAGTTAAGTGGACTGAGTTTCGTTGACTGTCGGTGAGCATGTACATAACAATTTATTGATTTTGACCGGGCCTTTAAATGAGAACCACTACGGTCTCTGAACCTGTTGAATAGGAAGATCTTGAAACATGCTGAATCAGCGCCTAGTTGATTAACTTGAACTTGATAAAATCTTGTATCCGTCTTCTTTGCTTAGTCCAGTTTTCCTTATGGGCTGTTTTCAGTTGTGAAAGTTATTAAATATTAAAAAAAGGAATACATGTAAGGCTGGGGTTGACTATGCCTTCTCAGGCTTGGTGTTCCAGGTAGCACAAGAAATTGGAGCTGTGTGGAGCTCTTTTTCTTTCTGCCTCCCTAATAAAATCTGTTTATGTCTTTAAATCTTAGTTCTTTTAGGGGTCGTTTGGTTGGGGAACAAGTTATCCCGGGATTATAATACGGGGATTAAATAGTGGATATATTTTTATTTGTAGATGTTTGATTCATTTCATTGGACGAAAAGTGGGATATACGGGGTATAATATAAAACATGTGTTTGGTGTATGCTAGATAAGTTGGGATAAGATTTTATTTCTAATTTTAACCTTGGATTTTTTAAATGACTTTGGGAAAGAGCCTTGGAGAAGGGCATCGTTGTTATTGTAGTGTTTTATCCCGAGATTAGTAATGCCGGGCTCAATGCGGGATAGAAAAATACCACAATTGTGGACTAATCCCGCGATTGCTAATCCCAGATTCAAAAATTCAATTAAACGCTGAATAAAATAATCTCGCATCTAATCAGGAGATTGTTATCCTTTATCCCACCAACCAAACGACCTCTTAGAGTATATAGTGGTCTTGGCTCTCCTGTTTCTGCAAGAAAAGTTGAACCTTCTATTAAAGCTGTGCACCACTATGAAATGGTTCTGAAGGATCATTAGCTTCTGTTAAGTTTCTCATAGACTGATTTCATAATATTAACCAATTTTTTTTATGAATGTTTTATATAGCTAACAATGAGTTTTGACCTTCACTATACTTTGTATAGTAAATTTAAACTTGGGCTACTTCTCACACCATTTAACTGATGTTGGCATGTTGCTTGCTGGTGCTGGTCATAGTATCATATTTCATCTATAAGGCTTTGATGTGTAATTTCAATGGTCTTGCAGTGTGTGCATCATTACCGGCTATCCCTCGGGGTAAATGGTACTGCAAGTATTGTGAAAGCATGTTACAGAGGGAGAAGTTTGTGGAGCGCAATGAGAATGCCTTAGCAGCCGGTAGGGTCTCTGGCATTGATCCCATAGAGCAAATAACAAAACGTTGCATTCGTATTGTCAAGAACGCAGAAGAAGCAGAATTTATTGCATGTGTTTTATGCAGGTAATTCTTTTGCGAAAAGCACATTGGAGCCTAGCCCTAGCTTTGGTTGTTTGATCCAGCATGTCATGTCTTTTCTTTCTACAGAGGTTATGACTTTAGCAAGTCTGGTTTTGGTCCACGGACTGTCATCCTATGTGACCAGGTTTTTCTTCATCATTCTTTATATCTGTCTTATTCAACTAAATATATAAACTTGAAATACTTTACTCACCATTTGCTTTTCAGTGTGAGAAAGAATATCATGTTGGCTGCTTAAAGAGAAGCAAGATAGCAGATTTAAAGGTGCGTGCATTTGCATTTCAGGACCTTTTCATGAGTGGTTGATTTCTAAGTCCTGTATGCCTGTATTCCTTTTCCTTTATTATCAGGTGAGATTTTGTTCTTTGGGGATGTGTTTTGGGGCTCATAATGCTTCTTGCACCACAGGAATTGCCTAAAGGAAAATGGTTCTGTAGTAAGAATTGCAACAAGATCTACTCTGCACTGCAAAGTTTGCTAACCTCAGGAGAAGAGAGGTTGCCAGATTCTTGTTTGGATGCAATAAGGGTGAAGGAAAAAGAAAACCGTTTGGCTGCTGTTGGTGAACTTGATGTTAGATGGAGACTTCTAAGTGGCAGAATTTGCTCTCGTGAAACCAGAAGGCTACTGGCAGAAGCTGTTTCTATCTTCCATGTAAGCATTATCCCTAATATCATTTATTCAAAAGCTTGATCAATCGACATTGACTATGATATTTAAGGTACTAAAGAACAACAATGTTAGAATACTTATGTGAATATATGTAATTAGTCCTAGTCCCTTATGTAATAGGAGTAGGTTATGTGTTATGAATACATATAAATAGTGCTCATTGTAACATAGAATATTAATCAATAATATTTTTTCCCGTGCTTTCTCACAAGCTATCAGAGCTTTGGTGAGAAGAGATCGCCGTGCGTCATTCCAGCGACATCTGGGAAGAAAGAACTCAGTCACCATGCGATTTTCCGGTGACCTAAGTGACTATTTGCGTCAAAGTCACTAATTATCAGTGTTGTGTGAAATCCAACAACACCAAAAGGTTCCCAAGAGATAGGCAACCAAACCCCAGAAAAAGTCACCTGAAAATTCCCACTCACGCGCCTGCCGGAGTTCTACCGCCGACGGCGTGTGAGGGCTGTTCCGGCCAGAATTTGAAATTTTTTCTTTTGGACAGTTTAATCGCCTTGAAATTCCGAGCCTACCCATCCAATTTAAACCAAATTCCGACCACTTCTATATTTTTTCGGCGTGAACAGTTTTTTGCCCCGGCGTGAACAGTGGTTTTCAGAAATTTCTCTGATTTTTCTGGCGTTAATAGTAATTTCCTGAAGGGTTTCCTATTTTTCCGGCGTGAACATTATAATGTCATTCGTATTAGAAGCCTTAGACTCACAATCCGTTGGATCCAATACATTGAATCCAATCCAGTGGTTTCTTTACCGCATTATATTGAGTTCCTTCAGTACAAAGCACGTAAACAGACATCTTCAGGATTAGCCTCCGTTGTTCCAACAGATAGTAGCGTGACTTGTGTCTCCCAATCTTCAACCTCTGAGTCTTGGGTCATTGATTCAAGTGCATCTGATCATAATTCTGGTAACAAATCTCTTTTTACTATTATTTCATATTCTCAATCTCTTCCTACAGTCACAATGACCAATGTGTCTCAAGCCATGGCAACTATAATAGGTCAAGCAAGTCCACTTCCTTCCTTACCTTTAGACTCAGTTCTTTATGTTCCCGGTAGTCCTTTTAATCTCATAGCCGTTAGTCGCTTAGCCAAATCACTTAAATCTGCTGTTTTATTTCTTGATGACCTTGTTTTTATACAGGAACGCAGTACGGGGGGATCATTGGTACCGGACGTGAATCAGTTGGACTTTATTATCTTATCCTTACAAAATCATATGGACTCACATCTTGTCTTCCTTCAACAACTTGTCCCGTTACTGATTCACCAGATTTATTACATAAAAACGGTTTGGACATCCCAGTTTGTCAAAACTTCAGAAAATGGTACCTGGCTTATCTCACTTGTTCACTCTAGAGTGTGAGTCATGTCAGCTCGGTAAGCATACCCGCTCTCATTTCCCGCGGCGTCTTGATAATCGAGCAGAGTCACCTTTTACTTTTGTCCATTCAGATGTTTAGGGTCTTAGTCGGGTCAGTTCTACCTTGGGATTCCGCTACTTTGTCAGTTTCATTGATGATTATTCCAGGTGCACTTGGATATTTTTGAGGAAAAATCGATCTGAGTTGTTTTCTATTTTTCAGACCTTTCTCGCTAAAATTCAAATTCAATTTGGGGTTTCTATCTGCACATTTCGTAGTGATAATGCCCTAGAGTATTTGTCTTCCCCATTTCAGCAGTTTATGATCTCCCATAGGATTATTCATCAAACATGTTGTCCGTACACATCCCAACAAAATGGGGTAGCTGAAAGAAAGAATAGACATCTTATTGAAACTGCTCGTACCCTACTCATACAATCTCATGTTCCGCTGCGTTTTTGATGGGATGCAGTTCTTACATCTTGCTATCTTATTAATCGTATGCCATCTTCAACTATCCAGAATCAAGTTCCATTCTCTGTCCTGTTTCCCACTTACCTTTGTTCTCTTTTCCACCCTCCGTCTTCGGGAGTACGTGTTTTGTTCATAACCTTACTCCAGGAAAAGATAAGTTAGCTCCTCGTGCTCTTAAGTGCGTCTTTCTGGGTTACTCGAGAACGCAAAAGGGATATCGATGCTATTCTCCTGATCTCCAGCGGTAATGTCTGCTGATGTCACCTTCTTTGAAACGTAATCATACTTCACAGGTCTAGGTAATCACTTAGATATTTCTGAGTTGCTACTAGTTCCGTCTTTTGGAGATTCAGTCACTATCTCCCATTCATCTTCCTCCATAGCTCCAGTTGCAGCTCCACCACCTACAGCTCCAGTTGCAGCTCCACCACCTATAGCTCCATTGCCACCACCTAGTCCAGTTCCACCAACTATAGCTCCAGTGCCACCACCTAATCCAGTTCAACCTTCTACAGCTCCACCACTCCTGACTTATCATCGTTGTCCGCGCCCAGCATCAGGCCGAGCTGATTCACGTCCTGCACCTGACCCTTCTAATACTGCGGACTTGTCTTCTCTTACTCAACCGATTGCACTACGAAAAGGTATATGGTCCACACTTAATCCTAATCCCCATTATGCCGGTTTAAGTTACCATCGTCTGTCATCATCCCATTGTGCATTTGTATCATCTTTGTCCTCTGTTTCCATCCCTAAGTCTACAGGTGAAGCACTGTCTCATCCAGAGTGGCGACATGCTATGATTGATGAGATGTTTGCTTTACATACGAGTGGTACTTGGGAGCTTATTCCTCTTCCTTCGGGTAAATCGACTGTTGGTTGTCGTTGGGTGTNGCAGAGGAAAATCAACAAATGCACTGCAGATATAAGTACATTAATGGTATCAGAATCAGAGAGATGGCATTCAGAGGTAGTGATTTTATTTATAATCTATGGTTTAAGGTTTACTCAGATGGTGGTATTAGTACTATGTACTCAGTCCATCGGGGACAGCTTAAATCTAGCTTATAATAGAATCACAAACAGGTTTACAACACAGAAACAAGAAATCAGAGGAGCATACAGCAAGATATCAAAAAATAAAGCAAAAATAGCATACATAAAGAACAAACAAGCACAGAATTGGGGCTTTTCAGTTACATGTCTGACGGACAGTAATCATTACTGGATGATGCATACGTGTAATGAAATAGCTAAGAATCAGGAAAATAATACATGGAATGGTCTACAAGCAAGTTACAAAGAAAAGAATTTTACAAATCCAACCAAATCTTTCCTTGGTCAGCAAGGTGATGAATTGGTACCAGAGGGTGTGTACTTTAGGGCTTTCACATCAGTTGTAGCAGCTTTACAGATGACTCATGAGCTTCAAATGTACTCTCAGTACACGAGATATATGGATCCAGGCACATGCAAGAAGAGTCAAAGAAGAAATGGAGTTAGTACAATCGATTGGAACAAGGAAGAAGACGAAAAAGTAACAAAGAAAGAGAAAGAGAGTCGTTATTACCTAGTGGAGCTTCAGGAGATAATCCATACTTTTATATCTCTGTTTCTACAAAGAGATGTAATGGTAAATGAAAGTAGAATAGTCGATTGGAGCAGAAATGAAGAAGATATTACCCAAGTGAAAGAGAGAGAGGGGCGACATTACCAAGATAAGCTTCAGGTGGAGCAGAGGAGTAGGTGGAGAGAGGAAATGTTCTGGAAATGTGTAATGGGTAGTAGTGGGGATTGTCGGTATGTAAACAAATGTTGGGGTATATCGATATACAGGTACACGTGTCGGGAGATGAGAAGGGTAAGTCAGAGGTTAATTGTGCAATTTAGTAGGGTGGAGAGGGGATTTGGCTATTCATGTAAATGTATTTGGGTGGACAGTGGCTACCAATATAATGTGATTGTCATTTGGGCTGCATGTATTGGGCTAGCAGATGGACAGTTAGGCTGGTTTGGGAAGGAGTCATTATTGGACTACATAAATAGCCATTGTATATGTTTTACATATATATGGCTATTTGTTAAATTCAATATTTTGATCAATGTGGTCGGTGGTGCAAGGTGGTGGCTATGTGTGCTAGTTAGGACAGATCTGTTAAGGTGTTTGGGCTGGGTTTTCTGCATATTACTGAGTTATATAAATAGCCATTATATGTTTACACAT
Source organism: Nicotiana attenuata (assembly GCF_001879085.1). Taxonomy (NCBI): domain Eukaryota; kingdom Viridiplantae; phylum Streptophyta; class Magnoliopsida; order Solanales; family Solanaceae; genus Nicotiana; species Nicotiana attenuata. The sequence goes on from NW_017672847.1 coordinate 21,246, forward strand.
ATATGGCTATTTATTAATTTCAATAATTTGCGGATGGGATTTAACAATTCAATCGTGAGGCTGTTTGTGCAAATCAGAGGTGGAAGGCTGGAGGTTATGGCTATTTTGGTAATGTTGGGGATGGAGGTGAAATTTCGAGGTTATTTGCGCAAATCACATAAAATTGCTGGGCTGGCCGCACATTCAACAGTGGATAGTGGCTATTTCTGCAATTTCAACAGTGGTCATTTTGGGCCAGATGCTGCGGACTGCAATGGAGTATATATTTGGGCTTTTTCTTGGACTATTTTTGAGGCAATTTTGAGTAGAATTTTTGTGATATCAATTTTGAGTATAATGCTCAATTTTGATAATAGGTCTTATGTAGAATTTTATTTCATTTTCGTACATCCGTTAGGATTTCATGACATTGTGCTTGTTTGTTTTATTTATAAATAAAAACTAGCCCTAGGCTATGCCTAGTGGATTGCTTTAAAAAAAAAAAAGTGTAGTGGGTACATGGTAGATACTAAAGTTAAACTCGTCAAATGTAAATTCTAAATCCGCACTTCACAATAGTGCACCCATCCTCTTCAAATCCTAGATCCGCCTCTGGTCCAAATATGTGATTAGTTTTTAAATTCGAGTCCAAATGGGGGTTCAAAATAATAAAATACACTTTCTTAGGTTTCAAGTCAAAACCCCTATTTTTCTATTTTGTTTCTTTGTTTTCAAGATAAAATTGAAGGTAGATTCATAATATATTTATAGATCTATGTTAAAATCACTTAGCCAACATTGTTTCTGAAGATCTAGCTCAAAATCCTTCAAATGCGAGCTTTGAAGCTCCAAAAATTATATAGAATAGACTAAATCCCAAAAATAGAGTTATTTATAGAAGATCACTACCGAAAAAGGCATTATAGTGAGTACCTCACGCCCAAAATCGTGCTCAGAGTCAGGCGCGTCGTGCCTAAGTCACTCTTTTGTGATTACACTGACATCCTTCGTTAAAAAGGTCATAACTCCTTGTCCAAATGAAGAATAGTTTGAACCACCAGAAATTAGACTCAAAGAGACACAACTTTTATTGTGATGCCTTTCCATCAATTCTTCTGTTGGATATTTACCCCTCCATTGTTCCAGCTACTGAGAAGGTTAGCAGGGTTGTTTGGCGTTGTCCAGGAAATTCCAACTATGCTTAAAAAGAAATGTCATAGTTGAGCAGTTATTCAATACAGTCATCCTTTCACCTAGTGATAAAGTATTGGCTCTTCCACCTTGGCAGTTTTTTCTCACACCTCTCAATCACCTCTTGCCAGATTTATTGTGACTTAGGAAGAACTAAATATGTAGTAGGTAGGGTCTTTACTCCACATTCTAGAATATTTGCCAGGTTCTGGATGTTGGGAACTTCATTAACTTGATACAAACTGCTCTTTCCCCACTTAACATGAGTCCCGCAACAACTGCAAATGTTGTTAAGATTAATTCGAGGTGTAACATCTCTTCTGGTTTAGTTCCCACAAAAATGAGAGAGTCATCTGTATACAGGAGATGACAAATTTCCAAGTTGCAATTTTCTCTATCTGTCACCTTAAATCCCCTGATCCAACCATTCAAACTTGCAGTGTTGATCATCTTTTTTAGCCCTTCTATTGGTGTTAGAATAGTTATGTGGTTATGTGTTATGTATACGTATAAATGGTGCTCATTGTAACATAGAATATAAATTAATAATATTTTCTCCCGTGCTTTCTCATATGTTATCAGAGCATCGGTGATAAAAGATCATTGTGCGTCATTCCAGCGACATCCAGAAAGAAAGAACTCAATCACCGTGCAATTTTCCAGTGACCTAAGTGACTATTTGCGTCAAAATCACTAATTATCACTGTTGTGCGAAATCCAACACCACCAAAAGGTTCCCAAGAGATAGGTGACCAAACCCCAGAAAGATTCACCTGAAAAAGCTCACTCACGCGCCCCCACGCGCCTGCCGGAGATCTGTCGTCGGCGGCGCGTCTATCCCACGCGTCGGCGCGTGAGGGCTGTTCCAGCCAGAATTTAAAAATGTTTCTTTTGGACAGTGTCATCGCCTTGCAATTTCGAGCCTACCCATCCAATTTAAACCAAATTCCGAACACTTTTATATTTTTCCGGCGTGAACAGTGATTTCCAGAAAATTTCTGATTTTTCTAGCATTAATAGTAATTCCCAGAAGGGTTTCCGATTTTTCGGGCGTGAATATGATAATGTCATTCGTATTAGAAGCCGTTGACTCAAAATCCGCTGGATCTAATGCATCGAATCCAATCTAGATGGTTCCTTTACCGGATTATATTGAGTTCCTTCAGTACAAAGCATGTAAATAGATATCTTCAGGGATAGCCTCCATTGTTCAAACAGATAGTAGTGTGACTTGTGTCTACCAATCTTCAGCCTTTGAGTCTTGGGTCATTGATTCAGGTGCATTTGATCATATTTCTGGTAACAAATCACTTTTCACTAGTATTTCATATTCTCAATCTCTTCCAACAGTCACAATGGCCAATGGATCTCAAACCATGGCAACTGCAATAGGTCAAGCAAGTCCACTTCCTTCCTTACCTTTAGATTCAGTTCTTTATGTTCCCGGTAGTCCTTTTAATATCATAGCCGTTAGTCGCTTAGCCAAATCACATAAATCTAATATTTTATTTCTTGATAACCTTGTTATTATACAGGAACGCAGTACGGGGCGGATCATTGGTACCAGACGTGAATCAGATGGACTTTATTACCTTATCCTTGCAAAATTATATGGACTCACATCTTGTCTTTCTTCAACAACTTGTCCGGTTACTGATTCACCGGCTTTATTAGATAAACGGTTGGGACATTCCAGTTTGTCAAAACTTCAGAAAATGGTACCTGGCTTATCTCACTTGTCCATTCTAGAGTATGAGTCATGTCAGCTCGGTAAGCATACCCGCTCCCATTTCCCCGGCGTCTTGATAATCGAGTAGAGTCACATTTTACTATAGTCCATTCAAATATTTAATTTGGGGTCCTAGTCGGATCAGTTCTACCTTGGGATTTTGCTACTTTGTCAGTTTCATTGATGATTATTCCAGGTGCACTTGGATATTTTTGATAAAAATCGATCTGAATTGTTTTCTATTTTCCTGCCTTCCACGCTGAAATTCAAAATTAATTTGGGGTTTCTATCTGCACATTTCTTAGTGATATGCCCTAGAGTATTTGTCTTCCCTATTTCAGCAGTTTATGAACTCCCACTGGATTATTCATCAAACATCTTGTCCGTACACATCCCAACAAAATGGGGTAGCTGAAAGAAAGAATAGACATCTTATTGAAACTGCTCGTACCCTACTCATACCATCTCATGTTCCGCTGCGTTTTTGTTCATAACCTTACTCTAGGAAAAGATAAGTTAGCTCCTCCTGCCCTTAAGTGCGAATTTCTGGGTTAATCGAGAACACAAAAGGGATATTGATGCTATTTTACTGACCTCCAGCGGTATCTTATGTCTGATGATGTTACCTTCTTTGAAACCCAATCATACTTCACAAGTCGAGGTAATCACTTAGATATTTCTGAGGTGCTACCAGTTCCGTCTTTTGGAGATTCAGTCACTATCTTCCATTCATCTTCCTCCATAGCTCCAGTTGCAACTCCACCACCTATAGCTCTAGTTCCACCAACTATAGCTCCAGTGCCACCACCTAGTCCAGTTCAACCTTCTATAGCTCCACCACTCCTGACTTATCATCGTCGTCCGCGCCCAGCATCAGGCCCAGCTGATTCACGTCCTGCACCTGACCCTGCTAATACTGCGGACTTGTCTCCTCTTAGTCAAATGATTGCACTACGAAAAGGTATACGGTCCACACTTAATCCTAATCCCCATTGTGTCGGTTTAAGTTACCATCATCTGTCATCATCCCATTGTGCATTTGTATCATCTTTGTCCTCTGTTTCCATCCCTAAGTCTACAGGTGAAGCACTGTCTCATCCAGAGTGGCGACATGCTATGATTGATGAGATGTTTGCTTTACATACGAGTGGTACTTGGGAGCTTATTCCTCTTCCTTCGGGTAAATCGACTGTTGGTTGTCGTTGGGTGTATGCAGTCAAAGTTGGTCTAGATGACCAGGTTGATCGACTTAAGGCTCGTCTTGTTGCCAAAGGGTATACTCAGATATTTAGACTCTATTACAGTGATACTTTCTCTCCGTGGCTAAAATAGCATCAGTCCGCCTTTTTCTATCCATGGCTGCTGTTTGCCATTGGCCTCTCTATGAGTTGAACATTAAAAATGCTTTTCTTCACGGTGATCTTGAGGATGAGGTGTTTGTTGCTCAAGGGGAGTCTAGTGGCCTTGTATGTCGGTTGCGCCGGTCCCTTTATGGTCTAAAGCATTCTCCTCGAGCCTGGTTTGGTAAGTTCAATACAATTATTCAGGAGTTTGGCATGACTCGTACTGAAGCTGATCACTCTGTGTTTTATCTGCATTCTGCTTCAAATCTCTGTATTTATCTGGTCGTTTATGTTGACGATATTGTTATTACCGACAATGATGGTATTAGTAAGTTGAAGCAACATCTCTTTCAGCACTTTTAGACTAAGGATCTGGGCAGATTAAAGTATTTTCTGGGGATTGAGGTCGCTTAGTCTAGCTCAGGTATTGTGATCTCACAACGAAAGTATGCTTTAGATATTCTTGAGAAGACAGGAATGATAGGTTGTAGACCTGTTGACACTCCGATGGATCCGAATTCTAAACTTCTGCCAGGACAGGCTCCATCTTAGCGATCCTGCAAGATATAGGCGGTTGGTTGGTATTTTAAATTACCTCACAATGACTAGACCTGACATTTCCTTTCCCGTGAGTGTTGTGAGTCAATTTATGGATTTTCCCTGTGATAGTCATTGGGATGCAGTTGTCCGCATTCTTCGGTATATAAAATTAGCTCCAGGCAAAGGTTTGTTGTCTGAGGATCGAGGCCATGAGCAGATCGTTGGTTACTCAGATGCTGATTGGGCAGGATCACCTTCTGATAGACGTTCTACGTCTGGATATTGTGTCTTAGTAGGAGGAAATTTGGTGTCTTGGAAGAGCAAGAAACAGAATGTAGTTGCTCGGTCTAGTGCAGAAGTAGAATATCGAGCAATGGCTATGGCGACATGTGAGCTAATTTGGATCAAACAGTTGCTCAAGGAGTTGAAATTTGATGAGATTGGTTAGATGGGACTTGTGTGTGATAATCAAGCTACTCTTCATATTGCGTCAAATCCAGTGTTCCATGAGAGAACTAAACACATTGAGATTGATTGTCACTTTGTTAGAGATACTCTCGGGAGATATTGCTACAAAGTTTGTGAAGTCGAATGATCAGCTTGCAGATATTTTCACTAAGTCCCTCACCGGTCCTCGTATTAACTACATATGTAACAAGCTCGGTACATATGATTTATATGCACCAGCTTGAGGGGGAGTGTTAGAATAGTTATGTGAATATATGTAATTAGTCCTAGTCCCTTATGTAATAGGAGTAGGTTATGTGTTATGAATACATATAAATAGGGCTCATTGTAACATAGACTATTAATCAATAATATTTTCTCCCGTGCTTTCTCACAAACAAAAGCTTGCTCTCCACTTTACTTGATGGGGCGGGGGAGGCCGGCAAATACGTTACTCATGCTCTTTTTTGGTGTCAGTGACTTTTGTCATTTTGTGACTGGTCTTTATGAATGTATGAACATATTTAAATTATTGCTCTAGCGCATTTAGAATTGCTGATGCGGGAAAACTGACTTGTTATGATGTTGGTATCTGTATGTCATTTAAACTTGCTGTTCTGGTACTATCAATTTCATTTAACTTGTTGTTCTGGCATTTATGCCAGCCTTTTGTTAGCAGAGTCTCAGATGATTTACCATTTAATTGATCTGATATGGATATTTCTTTTCATTTTACCCTCATTAATAAGATGGCTTTCATTGCATATATTTTCTCAACTTCCTCTGGAAATTTAAAACAACAACAACTACCCAGTATAGTCCCACAAGGTGGGGTCTGGGGAGGATAATACGTACACATGCCTTACCCCTACCCGAAAGGGCAGAGAGGCTGTTTCCAATTGACCCTCGGCTCAGGAAAAGGAAAAGGAAAAGGAAAACAAAAACAAAAAACAAAAAGCAAAAGAGCATTAGTGACTCCAGCAGAAATCACATAAATAATTATCTAAACATAAACCATAAATAAAATGGCATGCAAATATATCGACCAGTAACTACCATAAGGGGGCACAATACAATACACAGATCATCTATGGAGAGCCCTACCAACCCCCCCCCCGTCCCCCAGCCCCGGGACAGAAGTACGAAAATTCTAGACGCCCCTATCCTGCAATCCTGATACTAGACCTCCAGACTTTCCTATCCAGGGCCATGTCCTCGGAAATCCGCATTCTAGCCATGTCCTGCCTAATCACCTCTCCCCAATACCTCTTGGGCCTCCCTCTGCCTCGACTCGCGCCAACCACCGCCAGCCGCTCACAACTCCTCACCGGGGCATCGGGGCTTCTCCTCCGCACATGCCCCGTACACCTGAGCCTCGCTTCCTCGCATCTTCTCATCTACTGGGGCCCTACCCCCGACCTTCTCCCGAATAAACTTCATTCCTAATCCTATCTTACCTGGTGAGCCCGCACATCCCACCTGAGCATCCTCATCTCCGCAACCTTCATTCTCTGGACATGGGAGTTTCTCACCGGCCAGCACTCAGCCCCATACAACATGACAGGTCTAAACCACAGCTCTATAAAACTTCCCCTTGAGTTTCTGAGGCACTTTCTTGTCAACAAAGACTCCTGATGCAGCCCCATTTCGACCACCCCGCCCCTATACGGTGAGTGAACATCCCGTCGATCTCTCCGCCCGCCTGAATCACCGACCCAAAGATATCTGAAACTGTCCTTCTTGGTGATGACTGAATCCAAGCTCGACTTCCCCTGCTACTTCGTGGCCGGCGCTAACTTGCACTCCAGCGTACTCTGTCTTAGCCCTGCTTAGTTTGAAACCTTAGGACTCGAGAGTCTGCCTCCAGACCTCCAACCTCTCGTTAACACCGCCCTCGTCTCGTCTATCAGAACTTGTCATCGCATAATACATACACATGCACATCCCCCTTGAATATGGCGTGTTATAGCATCCATCACAAAGCAATAAGAGAGGGTAAGTGGCAGATCCTTGATGAAGCCCCATTACCACGGGAAATGTCTGAGGTCGCACCTCACCGTCCTAACCCTAAGTCTTAGCTCCATCGTACATGTCCTTGATCACTTCTGATGTAGGCTTCCGGCACGCTCTTCGCCTCCAGACACTCCATATCACCTCCCTTGGGACCCTTGTCGTACGCCTTCCCAAGTCGATAAACACCTAGTGAGGTCCCTTTCTTATCCCTGAAGTGTTTCCATCAATCTCCTGACAAGGTGGATAGCTTCCTGTAGTGGGAGCGGCCCGGCATGAAACGAACTGGTTCACAGATATGACGTCATCCTCCTCACCCTCGCCTCAAACCACCCGCTCCCAGACTTTCATGGTGTGCTTAGTAATTTGATACCCTATAGTTGTTACAACACTGGATATCCCCTTTGTTCTTATACACGGGCACCACTGGTACTCCACTCCACTCTCCGGCAATCTCTTAGTCCTGAAGTAATCAATTGAACAACCTGGACAACCACCTACTCCTGGCTAAACAATGCTTCTCCAGAACTCCACACCGGGATTTACGTCTGGCCCGGTGCTCGACCCTACTCATCCTACCCGCAAAGGCCGTCCAGACTCACCTATATCGCCTGACACAAGGCCCACACTCTGAATTCCCAACTCCCTAGCATCTACACGGATCTCACCCTCCTCGAAGCAGGTCTCGAAGTACGCCTGCAACCATCTGCTTGACTTGAGACTCCCCCATCAGAACTCTACCATCCTCGCCGCTTGATCGCACCTAACTTGGTCTAGATCCAGCGCTCTTCCATCCCTCAACTTTAGCCAACCTGAATAACTTCCTGTCCCCTGCCTCAGCCCCAATTCCTCGTAACATGCGACCACGACGCAGCATTTTTTGCTTCCGTGACCGCCAAGCTTCGTTCGCTTCCTCGCCACCACTCGTAGTTCCTCCTGTTGACTCTCCTTCCTTTCCTCGCTTGAGCTCCCTGCACAACTTAAGCAAACGCCGGCCTTCTTCGCCTCCACTATTTTTCTTGGACTACATCGTCCATCCACCAGTCACCCGTTGATGTCTGCCTGAAAGCCTTGCTACCACCGAGCACATCCCCGCGCTGCCTCCCTACCAAGTTCGTCGCGTCACTGACCACATCTAGCGTCCGCTTCCCCAGAACTTCTCGCAAGCTCCACCAACAGCTAACCTCCCTCTCCACTCCTGGGCTTCTTCCTTAGTCAAAGCTCCCCACTAATCCGCGCCTGCCCCGAGCACCCCTCTCTTCCTCTTCACCCAGAGACGCCGACATCCATCACTATCGGAAGTCATAATGAGTCGAAAGGGACTCTCTCCGGCAATAACCTTACAGTCCTTGCACAACCCTCTATCGCTCCTTCTGAGGAAGAGGTAGGTCAAATCTGAGTCCTCGCCGGCCGAACTTTACTGAAAGTAACCAATGCTCCCTCCTCTTCCACACATGACGATTCGCAATCAAAAGCACGAAAGCCCTGGCGAAATCAAGGCAGCGAAGTGCCTCTCCGTTCCTAACCACCCAAAGGCCAAAGCCACCATGCCGACCCTCACCATAAACCACCAGCCCAGCCCAATATGACCATTAAAATCTCCTCCAATAACTAACTTCTCAGATTGGTGAATCACTACTCACCAACTCGTCAAGCCCTCCAAAAGCGCCTCTTAACCTCCTCGTCTAGGCCTGCTTGCGGCGCGTAAGAGTGATACAATTGAGGACGCAACCACCAATAACCAACTTACATTAACCATATCGTTCACATCGCCTAACCTCCACCCTACACCGACTCCTAAGATCCCTATCCACACAAGATGCCCACTCCATTCTTACCCCTCACGACCCCAGAATACACAGCTTAAACCCGTCTACATTCCTCGCCTTCGACCCTTTCCACCTAGTCTCCTGACACAAGCGATGCTGACCCTCACCTTTTTCTGAAGAATCTCGCCAACTCAATGGACTTTACCCGTCAGGGTGCCTATGTTCCACTACCCGATCCTCATTCTATGAGCGCCCGCTACCCCTTCCCACCCTTGCCTCCCGCCCCAACCCACAGAGCCGCTCCCTGCCCCCCTGCTCACCCCACCACCACCCGCCCCCCGAGGACATGACCTTACCCCACCATTCCCCGCCGCGGCACTATCCTCAAACGACTATGGAAAACAGTGATGCACACACGGAGTTTGAGAATATAAAAAGGGTGCTAGCTAGATAGCGATAGAGTAAACCAACACACAGGATGCTAGCTAGAATATGTAAAAAGGTGTACAGAGTAAAACAAGAGACCAGGAGGTACCAACTCCCGGTGAAAAAAACCTGGAAAGTAAAGCTATTGATGCGGCCCGAGGTAACATTGCAACTCTTGACGTTCCGGCCGGTTGTTGTTCGCTTTCACTTCCAAAACGCCTCAAAGCTCGCCTCGTCCGCCGCGACTAGTACCGGAAAATCACAACACAGACAACACCCCACACAAAAATGCGGGGGGGGGGGGGGGGCTGCCTCACTCGGGAAGGGGGGGGGCTGCCTGAAAATAAACAGGGAAGGGGGGTGGGTAAGGGTGATGAGGAGGTGAGAGGGTGAAAGGGAGAATGGGGAATGAAATCTATACAAAAAATGGCAAGGGGGTGGGGGGGGGGGGATGACGTCGCCGGCGCTGTCGCCAGAGAAATACAGGGGAGGTTAGGGGGGAGGGGCAGGGGGCTGGGTGGGTTTACCGGTGGGGGACGTGAGAGAGGGGAAAGGGAGAAGAGAAGAGGGTGAGCTTACCGGTGGGGGGACGTCGCCGGCAGTACTGGAGTCGCCGGAGGTCGGGAGGGTCTCCGGAGGAAGAGGGAGGGGGGGCGGGGGCAGGGGACGGGGGTGGGTGGGGGAAGGGAGCTGACCGTTGTAGAGGGAGGAGAGAGAGAGAGGAGAGAGAAAAAAAGAGAAAAGCTGATAGTATATTAATTTTAATTTTTAAATTTAGGTTCTTTCTTGTCAATAGATTAGTGATAGTATAGTTGCATTGAAACTTAGCAGTGTTTGAACACTAGGAGAGAGGAGATAAAGGAAGTGCAAAATGGGAGAAATTACTAGGTTTTACAAGGCTTCGAAAAAATCAGTAAAGATTGGTTTTATTAGAATACATTCAAACAAGTTACTTGACTAATGCAATGATATCTCGGACCGCAGCGGAAATTGTTTCTTTGATACGATCATATGAACAAAGAGGGAGAACTTGGGTGCCTTACTATTTTCATTTGCTTTCTCATGTCTTTCAAGAATTTCTAGTATATCTTTCATTGCATGTGTTAGCTTTGAGGAAAAAAGTTAGCATCAATGTTTTCATTATTGACTTTTCAGGATTGTTTCGATCCTATTGTTGATTCAGTAACTGGACGTGACTTCATTCCATCTATGGTCTATGGGTAGGCTTCGTTCTCCTTTGTTTCCTGAGTTGGATTTTCCATTTAGTTTCGTGATTGCTCCAATCTTAGAGGCGCTCTTCCTCACCTTATCTTGCCTCCTGCAGAAGGAACATTAGGGGCCAAGACTTTGGAGGCATGTATTGCGCTATATTGACTGTAAAGTAAGTATTACAGTCTGTTCATTTAAAGCTCTTGGTAGTTTAAGCTTGTTATGATTAACTAGCTCAAGAAGCTCTTTGGCTAATCAATGCAGCTCAACAGTAGTATCAGCAGGGATCCTCCGGATTTTTGGCCAGGATAGGGCAGAACTCCCTCTTGTGGCAACCCGTGTTGGTAGCCAAGGCAAGGTATAGCAATGAAGCTGCTCTCATAAGACCTCTCTTGTTCCTTCTATGATATTGTCTTTTATTTTTCTGTCTTTTTACGTTTTGTTGCTTAGAAAATTTTTTGCAATACTTAGTTGCGTTAGCTAGAATTACATCTTGGAAGACCAGTTTAGCACAGCTCAAATTCAGAAGGCATTACCTTATATTTACGTGTTTAGGCTTTTGGATATAAGAGTTGCATAACTCAACGAAAAGAAAATTAGCTGTCCGATAGGAAGCAGACAATATTTATTGCTTGGCCATTTATACCAATGACGTATTTTTGAAGAACTTGAATACCGGGTATATGCGCCTGGAACATATTGACCTCCAACATTTGCCAGCCACTGCCAAAATTTCACCTTTCACTGGATTGTTGGCCTGTCCTTCAGTATTCTATGTTAACATTTTTTCCCTTTTTACCTTAAAGTGATACCAATAGAATAAGAATTTAGGCTTTGACAAAGGAATCAACAATTTCGTGGATTCTAATATGTAAATGCTCTGCTAAGATTCATTTAGGTTAACACCCGCTTTACCGTAGCCATATGTAACAAAGGTGAATGTTAGTTGGCATATTTGTGAACTCTGATGTTTCATGATATAGAAATATGGTGTACTTGCTTAGTTTACATGTTGGGGAAGCCTTTCGAGTTAATTAGAAGTGTATTTTATGAAAGATATTTGAATGTTTACAGGGATACTTTCAGTTGCTGTTCTCCTGCATAGAAAAATTGCTCTCGTTTTTGGGGGTGAGAAGCTTTGTACTCCCAGCTGCTGTTGAAGCTATGTCAATATGGACTGAGAAATTTGGATTCCAGGAGTTAACACCAGATCAGGTTTGTTTAGCATGTTTCCATACTGGTGCTGCTGCATCATATTTGGCCCTTTGAATGCTAAGCTGTTGTTTTCTTTGCAGCTTGTCAGCTACAGAAGAACCTGTTGGCAAATGATTAGCTTTAAAGGCACATCTATGCTGGAAAAGTCGGTCTCTAGATGTAGAATCATTCAGCAGCGGGAAGCTGAAAATGATGTTCCAGATGAATAATTAGACACAGATGATATAAGTTTTATCCCATTTTGTAGAGCCATTTTTTTCAATATATGTATATTATATCTTATTTGGTCAGAGAGGACGAGTAGTAACTTTTACAAATGAGCTGTAGAGGATCAGAATTGTGTAAAAAGGTTCTATGACTGCGAGCGTATCTTGAATTCGATTCTCTTTCCTTCGTCTTGTCAAACAGTCCCTCTCCCCTCTTTGTTAACCACTCTCAAAGTGGAATTTATGTAACTTTTTCCAAAACCTCATATTGGTGATGATTTAATAGAGTTCAATTCAGTAACAAGCATTATAGGGTGGTTGGTTTTTATATTCGAAGATGAACACTATTCCGAGCATGCATCCTCATGAATAGGAAAAGCAGAAGCTTTTTCTTTTTATTGTTTGAAACATTCTCTTCGCCCTTATTAATACCGAAGAACTTTGAAATATGAGAGCTTGATCCTAGCTGCGTAACTAAGTTGGTGTAGAGACGGATACATTATTTCAAGTCAGTAAGTGCAGAATACCATTGCCACCTACTATTTTAGTTATATGTTTTTTGTACATAGAGCTCAGTCGGTGGCAATAAGTGCAGTTGGGAAGTATTGAGGGATGTGCAAGTTTTGACACCAGTTATAAATAAAGTGACTGCGACCTAAGCCACACCCTTAAGTTGTAAGACTCATCTATTTTCTACAAAATTCCATTGACTCGGTCATTGATACTCCAACCTCCGTCACCGTTAGTTACATCTTACATGATGGTGTCAATAAGTTCACTAAAGTAGTTGAGGCATAGTCATCCAACTCGTCAGCTTATATATGCATCATCTCACACTTTTGCTGTTGTTATAACCAAAAGAATATAAAGAATCACAATAACATTCTCAAATACACTGACAGATAAAAGGACGAAAAATTGTTTAAGCGAAAAAGAAAGATCGTCATTTCATGTTGTTAAACTCTTTAGTTTATACTCCTTACTTCCTGCAAAAGCAACAGCGCTGTACTAGAAGCAGAATAATATTACAATATGAAGAAGCTTCTCGAGCTTTCTTAATTTTGCAGCAATGTTCTTTTCTTTTTAATTGAAATCTCTCTGAGGTAAAAACAAATAATAGTAAAAGATGTAAGAAGTTAGACAACTTAGATCGCCATTGATTTGATGTAAAAGTAGCAGCAGCTCCTATATCTCTTTGTTGTATTCTATATTTCTCGAACTCTTGAAAAAAAACTGCCGGATGTGTCGGATCCTTCAAAAGCTATATTTATATTTTGAATCTGACAGGATAAGGCAGCATCCGAGCAACATAGGATAGAAAAGGGCCAACCCTTCGCTTTGAAAAGATTAAAATCTTCCGTATAAGCACGCATCTAAGCAAAGCTTTCATCATGAATTCACACCAATTTAAAAAAGATTTTTACTTATATACATCGGCAATATAAAGAGTTTTACATTATTAGTACATTTTAACATGTTGTAACTAAATTGCTATCATCTCTTTCACTTTTTATATGAACCGTTATTACTTTAAAATATATTTTAGGTGATCTAACAGTGTAAAATACTTTATATTATCAGAGTATAGAAGTTAAACTAGATTAAAATGGTAAATTAAATACCTTTCCGTTACATAATTTCTTGGCGTGTCCATTATCTAATCTCCACTTTTTCCAGCTGCCCATATCTTCCACCATGTATATATGAATGAGCCTTTGCACACACTTCTCTTACCTCCTACGTGAATAAAAAACTGGCCATTCTTCCAATATTAAATATGTCATGTTTGTGACAATTCTTAACTCTTTAAAGCCAGCTAAAAAACAGTAAGCAAAACAACAAAAAATTTCAAGAATACCTAAAACTATGAATACTACTAGAAGGACCATTCTCTTTTGGTTCATTGCCTTTACCATTGCACTCTTTTCCATCATTTTCCCTCTCTATTCCAATTACAATTCTCCCACAAATGGTACTATTGAAAGTACTAGCTTTTCACTTGCTTTGCTGAAAAGGGTAGTTGAGAAAAGTGGTTTACAAGATTTCTTTTTTATCTTTCAAGAAATTACTAGGCTGCATAATTCTAAATGCGACGATACGAAATGGAACTCCAAGCTTCTATCAGTTTATGGAGTTTCACATGTTTTGACAGTAGATTTAAATGGTTGTGCAAATTTTAGTAGTATACAAAAGGCAGTGGATGCAGTTCCTGATGATAGCTCTACTAGAACACTTATTCTAGTTGATTCAGGCACATACAAGTAATCTTTTCTTTTTCCTTTAATTTGTTATATTGTGAGTTTGAAACGAAATTCAACTATTTAAGTTATGCTGACATGTCACTGCACCAAGGGGATTTAAAAAAAATTCAAACATGTTACGCTTGAGATTTTAAACTGTATTTCTCTTATATTAAGGAAATTCAGAATTTTATATATGTAACAAAAACTTGTTTTTACCCTATTTATGTCGTATACTTTAACAAAAACTTGTTTTTACCCTATTTATCCCCTTCGTAGCATGTTGCTCCGTCACTCCTGACAGTGTAAAATAATTTTTATATTATAAGTCTATTTTAACATATTGTAACACCGGCAACCTTCGTATTTTCAAGGTCACAAATCTGATTTTTTATTATCTAATGCTTCCAGTATAGTATATATAGAAGTTAAACTCTTGAATTTTTAATAAAAGTTTTTGTTGATTAGCTAAAGTTTCATGCAATTCTGGCAGGGAGAAAGTGGTGATAAACAGTAACAAGACAAATTTAATAATACAAGGCCAAGGTTACCTTAATACTGCTATAGCATGGAATGATACTGCAAATTCTACTGGTGGAACTGCCAACAGCTTTACTGTTGCTATTTATGCTCCCAATTTCATAGCCTATAATATCAGCTTCCAGGTACACTAATTTTCTTTCATTTTTCATAAACTAATTATCAATCATATAATTTGAATTTTCTCGTGCACTGACGATTTTTTTTTTTATAATTTAAATTCTATGCACTAACGGTGTACATTTTTATGATATATATATAAACATTAATTAGTTACTCCGATCCATTGAGCATTTGTCCACTCCGTACTGGGTGTAGGGCTAGTCTGTTAGTGCCTTGTTTTTGTATGCTAGTGGTATGTGTTGTGTTCGTATTATTTTTTCACTCCGGTTTCCTAGTACCTTGCCATTGTTACTGATATTGCCTTTTTCATTTATTTTTCTGATTTCTTAGATTGCTTTTTGCATTTATTTTTCTGATCCTTAGATCGATGATACAATCTTTTGGCCTCTTTTGCTGATACTGTTCTATTGTCTCTTTTCATGGATCTTCTTGTGCCGAGGGTCTATCGAAAACAGTCTCTCTACCTCATAGGGTAGGGGTAAGATACACTACCCATATCCCACTTGTGCAATTTACCATGGGTTGTTACGTTGTTGATAAAAATGATAAAATAACCTATTGTTATTAATTAGTTGAATAGACTAATATATAGGTATAGAAATTGTTAGCGTATATAACTTAAATACCCGTCGATTTATGTTTGTTTTTGTTTAAGAACACAGCTCCTTCGGCTTCACCTGGTGAAGTTGGAGCACAGGCAGTGGCAGTTAGAGTAACGGGAGATGAAATTGCATTTTATGGATGTGGATTTTATGGAGCACAAGATACTCTTAATGATGATACAGGAAGACATTACTTTAAAGATTGCTTCATTCAAGGATCCATTGATTTCATCTTTGGAAATGGTAGATCACTTTATGAGGTACAATTTTTTTATATAATTACTCCATTCGTCAAAGTTTACTTGTCCACTATACTAAAAATACATGTTGTCCAGTTTGAAAAATCAATGGATAATTTACCATTTTATATCTATTTTACCCTTCTTATTAAGTTATACTTATTTTTCCAACATAATGTTTATTGCGGAGTATAATAATGTTTATTATGAGAAATATTGGTATTGACATGGTATATATGACAGGATTGCAGGATAAATTCAATAGCAAAAGAAGAAAGAGGTGGAATTGGAGGATCCATTACAGCACAAGGAAGAAATTCGGAAACTGAAAATTCTGGATTTTCATTTGTGAATTGTGCTATTATTGGCAGAGGAAAAATATGGCTAGGCAGAGCATGGGGAGCATATGCTACTGTCATATTCTCCAAAACGTATATGTCTGATGTGGTTTCCTCAGATGGCTGGAATGATTGGAGAGATACAACTAGAGATCAGTCAGTAACTATCCTAGCTAACATTTACAATTTTTTATATTCCCTATTGCAGAATTTGGTGGAGAGAATAAAAACCACTTTATATAACTGAAAAAAGGAGGATAGGGTCAAATTTGCTCTAGAAATTACACCACATAGCCACTCTAAATTTAGAAATTAGTCACTATTTCCACAAGAGGTCACATGGCAACAACTTTATCAGTTACGCCAAGATTCCCCTTAACAAGTTTGAATAATTTGAATGTCTATGTTTGTAGGACAGTATTATTTGGAGAATACGAGTGTTCTGGACCAGGAGCCAACTACGAATATAGGGTACCATATGCAAAACAGTTGAAGCAAAATGAGGCAGCTCAGTACATGGACATATCTTTTATAGATGGACAACAATGGCTTCTTAATAGAGGATCATCAGTCACTTTTTGATTGACATGGACACAAATCCTAAGAATTTTCAGAAAATTGCTTATGTTGTATAAATATGTAATGACAAAGGAGTATATTCTTCTATAGCATCTTTAAAAGTTAGTATTAGTTATTTTTCTCGTATACAAAAAATTATACATTACACAGACTTTGTCATTTATGAATACAGGTTATATCCTTGCTTTTTAGCATGCTCAATGCATCATGAGATTTAAATTGATCTCAAAATTTAAAACTGAATTACCACAGAATATAATCCCACCTAATATATGCAAAAGATTATTCTCTTATTGATCTTTACTAACAAGAACCATAATAGGAAGTTATACGAAAGTCATCAGGAACTAAAATTGCCAACATGCTTTATTAAGCTATTGCATTATAAAAAAATAAAAAATAAAAAGCAACCCGGTCTACTAAGCTCCTGCTATCTACGGAGTTCGGGGAAGGGCCGGACCACAAGGGTCTATTGTACGCAACCTTACCCTGCATTTCTGCAAGAGGCTGTTTTCACGGTTCGAACCCGTGACCTCCTAGTCACATGGCAGCAACTTTACTAGTTACGCCAAGGCTCCCCTTCAAATGAAATGAAATTAAATAAGGCACAGCAAAATCAGTTGATGCTTGATAATCGAAAATAGTACTGATCTGACAGTAGATATGATCAACCTAATATTTGTATATGAGGTCCTTGTATGCTTCCTTATTTTCAGAATAGTACTTCACCTCAGCCTGCAAAACACAGGAAATCATTCTCAGCATGTCCACAGATGTTAGAGAATAGAAAGGATTTTAAATACAGTTAATCAATATTGTTAGTAATAAATCGCGTGATTTTGCAAAGGAAAAATGCAATTTTTACGACTATTAGCAATTGTGTTCGTACAGAACAGTATCAAAATTATGCAAAACGGAGATCTGAGCATCCTTTATGTCGATAATTGGACTATTAAGGCATAATACAGTAGCACTTCCAAGTCCTACAGCCTTTAAACATCCAACTGATCAATTTGAATCATACCCTATCGAAGGGAAATAAGGTGCTATTATCTAAAGGTATAACATGTGAGCTAATGCTGATGAGCCGCAATCATTCTTTATTTCATTATACCAGACAAATTTTATGAGGGGAAGCAGTTGTTAAGTGAAAAGAGGAATTATGTCAAACATATCCATGTATCATGTAGAATCCTTTGCAATGTACCTTGCGAACTCCTATTATGGCAATCAAAAGCTTTTCACCAATCATATCTCTGAAAAGCGTATCTTTCTCTAAAGCTTCTACAGATTCAGCGAGAGACACTGGTAATCTTTGAAGATTCTCTTTAAGGATATCAGGATCTCCATCTGTTTCACAAGAAAAGAAAATGGAATGACGGATAACAGAAAAAACGTGAAGATGGAAATTGAGTTATCAAATCTATATAACTCACTTCACTAAGTGTCAGCATTAGCAATAGGATTTTTATACAAAGGCAGAAGTTGCAAGCCATGTGTAAAAGTACTCATAGACGAATAGAATAATCCTCACATTATTCGTTTCTAACCAAACTAAGCAATCTCAATGGCTATTACAAATATACTCACAAACATATGTTGGTGTGACAAATCACAGAGAGGAGAAACAATGACACCTTAATACTAGGAATTGATGTATATTTACATGGTTACCACTCCCAATTCCATCTGCTCAAATTAGAAGATATGTACAGCTCTATACAACTAGAGCACAAACTTAAGCTAATAAAGATCCGAAAGGGTAGCATTAAAGATGGGACTTAAATGGGAAATGTGGAAGGACCTTGTTCTGATTTTAAATGCCAAGTTTTGGTACAAATATGAGTACTTCAAATTAGGATTATACATAAGCATTTATAATATAACATGAAGTTCAAGACGGAAAAAAAGGCCTTAGAGGTTAATATAACGTGGAAGACGAAGTAGAGAAGACTTTACTAGAAGACATCTAACTTACCTACTGGTTCTGGAAGCCTTAAGTTTCTCCGCAAGCCATCAATTCCAGCAGTAATTATGGAGGCAAGACCGAGGTATGGGTTTGCACATCCATCAAATGCTTTAATTTCAAAATTGCTTACAAAGCCATGTGCAACTCCAGGAGGACTAGCAGCTCTTAATGGTGCCTCTCTGTTTTCTTTCCCCCAGCAGAGATACGCTCCACTCCACATGTTAGGTTGTATGCGGTCATAACTGTACGTAGGAAGAAGCATTAAAACAAGCAATTTTCAGGTACAACAAAGAGAATATGGGGAAGGAAGGAAAAAGTAGGAAATATTAGACAGAGTCCAAAATGGCAACTCATAAAGGAACTTATTTACTTTGGGTTACTAGCTACTCCTATTAGCTGAAAGAAACTTATCTACAATACTTAAAAGAGTGCCGATAGTGTGATTTTCCTTAGCTTCTTTAATTTATAAGTTTTCTATTTTGTCAAAGACATAAACTCACCAAGTATCGTAATTCAAAAGCTTTCTGCATAACCCTTTCATGAATATTAAGGATGGGACTAGCTCTTACCTGCTATCATTTACTTTAAGTTCAAAGAAATTTCTTCATAGTACTCCAAATAGTTAAATTTTGGAAAATAAAAATTTAATCTTAAAAGGTAGCTTTTACTTGAACCCTTTCACTAATAAGAGTCTAATACAGAAATTCCTTGAGCATACATCTAAGTACCAAAGTATTTAGTTTTATATATTCAAAGAAATATCTGAAAAGAATAATCTCCAACCATTTTAGTGATTTTAAGTGAAAAATGCATTTCTTTGAAAGCCAAAAATGAGTAATAACATAAATATAAAGCCAAGTCATGGTTTTCAGAATGAAGTAGTCGAAGCAAACAAATTCGACAACTTTATAAGGAAATAAATATCCGTTAATTATAATTTCATGAAGCAAAAAACAAAGCCATGACAAATATTTTTCACTAGGTCTAGTATGTTTTAAGTCTTTAAGAACCAATAGTCCTTCATCATGTAACATTTAACTAATGAAACTATAAATTACACAAACCTGTATCAAACAAAATTTTGATGGACAGTCATTCACAAATTTAAAAATTGAGTAAAACAATTGACTTGTCATTAAATTATCGTTATTTTCAGAGTGAGGCAATCAATATAGTTACAAGTTCTCCACTTATTAAAAGAGAGGGTAAACAGGAAGCCATATAGTTCTTTATAGCTACATTTCCCCTCTTTATGACTAGGGCCAATGGTGCTGCAATCATGGCATAAAGTGTAGTAAGTAATACTTTGCTATCCGGAAACTATGCTCATTTTGAAGAATTAGCCCTCTAGAAAAAGCATAAATCAATCACCAATAGATATAAAGGAAGCAGGACATTCAGAATTGTAGAAAATATCAAACCTATTAGGAAGTGGTGCAGTAAATGGTAATATGGAAGGAAGATGATTTAACACCCCAGCCATGAACGCTTCCCCAATCTTTGACATCCCATACCGACTTGATCCATCAGATGCCATAAAAACATTTTCTCCGTTCCTGGACAAACTGATGTGCACATGCGATCCAGAGCCAATATCATCTAATTTATACCTAGAAATAAGGCCACAAGGTAACAAACTGAGAGGATTCCCTTGGAAAAAATTCATACAGTACAAGGAACTTGGGCTCCTGACAGAATCTCCAGAGATAAGCACATGAGTTACTTGCAATTAAGAAGCTACTTCAAAAGTAAGGTAAATTTATGATCAGAGAAGTAAATTCAGAAAATAATGAAAAGGGAACATCATTTACTCTTTTAGCTCAAGAGAAAAAAACAATTATTTTGCATGAAACATTATGAACCTTTTCCATAATAATATAGCTCATAAATTTTGTTTTGCTCTCTCCAGGTAGGGAAACATCCCTGGAGAGCATGTGTTCTTTTTCCATTTTCCAGTATAGATATAACTCTTCCTCTCACAAGCATCTCTCTATCTCTGGTTGAGGGGTTGAGAAGGGAGACGGACAGAGTTTCGCTTTTTTTCTTCTTGATAACCAAGAAGGATGGAGTTGTTAGTAGAGTTTAATTGGAACTAATGGGGAGCATATAAAAAGGCACGTAATAGGCAAGATTAACTGTGAAGATGATATCAAAACAGGACTGCCCATGTGTGAGTAAAGGTTGAACGGCAGGAACCTATGCACTAGATGAGTAATTTCATGTGAGTTAGTAGAGTATATGACAAGAAGAGAGATTTGAAAGGGAACAAAAAAAGATCCCAAAAGTGTTTTTAATCTTAAAACGTGCAAGCATCCACCAATTGGCCATGGTAAAGGTTTCTTATTTTACACCACTTGATGAAGGATATTACACTGGCGACACATTTTAGTCGAGCAAATAAGGTAAAGAAATATAAATTATATCTTGAGATTTCACATATCATTATAGCAAATATAAAGACATGAAAGTAAGAAATAGTGTGAGTCATATGGGAAATACGTTATGCTCAGTCATGTTTCTGGTAGAACTTTCATATGGCGCTTCAACAAAAATACAGAATGCGGAACTAAAAGTATCATTGCTATAGCACTTTAAAGAAAAGCGAATCTGCATCTAGAAGTAAAATGAAAAAATGCACCTAAAAGTAATGTGAGGAAATTCCGAGATTGCGCTACTTATGCTACCTACTTTGGCACAAAGGTTGCAAGCAACCCATGTTTCCTTGCAACTGCTCTGATGACTTCACGTGTGAAAATTAAACCGTCAGCTGCTCTACTACAATCTGTGTATTTCAGAGCAATTTCATACTGACCTTTCCCAGCTTCTGCATGTAACTGTATATTTAAAGGAGACAACATCAGGGTGGGAGGAGTCTTTATTGAATTGAAAAATAGTACCAAAATATATTTTCTATAATCTTATTTTTAGGGAAAAAGAAAAAAACTTATGCAGTTTATATTGCAGGAATGTTATGCCATGACACTGTAATATCTATAGAACTATAAGAGAACATGTTACATGGAACATATGACTGAACTGCTATTTGGATGGACCAGAATAGAACAAAATGGTTTTAGGGGATACGTATGGCTAATCTTAACTAATTTGAAATTGAGGTATAGTTGATTTACTGATTGATTGACATGAAAAGATCGTTCCTTTTCCTTATATTCCTTCTCTTCTCTTTCTTTTTCAGGAGCTGGGCCAAAGGTAGTTGATTTTGTGAAATAATTATCCATGTAAACCATGACATAAAATGAACATGTTACTGTTGGTTTAGGTATTGACCATCCATCGTCATTTGTTAATTAAAAAAAAAAAAGATCTCAACACTTTGTCAACTTATTCTCTGGGTAAAATAAACATATTTTGTTTACACGGCATCAAGCTTTTGCGTGGAACTAGAAAAAGGAAAAGCATGCTACAATCTCTCCTCATATCCGTGGTACTGTACGCAAATGAAATGTGAGAAAGATCAAATTTGCAAGTCAAGTAAATGGATACTCACCTGTTCGACTATTATATTCAACGACTGAAGAGAAGCGAAAACCTCTTCAAGTACTGGGGAGGCAGCATCAAATGCTGCTGTAGAGCAGTAAGAAGTCCGGTCAAATGGAGCCCATTCTTCTTTGCCATTCCTGTATAATTTCATTATAAGTTTACGCTAACACATTATAGACCAGAATCTCCAAACACATATATCATGGAAGAGAACATCCAAACTCAAACTATTAAGGGAAAACTCGACTGACATAGCTCAGAATAATATAAACACAAAATGTTACAGGAAAACTTGCTGACATACCTCAATACACTCTTCAAAAGAAAAAATTCATTTTCAAAGCCTGCATTCACGACCTGAAGACATAGATATAGATTAGATAAATATGATCTTTCAGATGTTGCGGAAAAAGATAATAAACATACCAAGTCGAATTCATCTTTTAAAATTTTAGAGACTCTGCGTAATGCTTCTCTTGGACAATATTCCCAAATTTTACCAGTCTCAATGAACATGTCAGCCAAAACCATTTCTTGCTGTTTTGCCCTGGATAAAAAGATGCACATTAAACTTGATTTGGAAACAATAAAATCAAACCAAGTTAGAAGGAAACTGGATTGAATAATTGCCACGCCAGGTCCATACGTTTGTCATAGAGAAGATAGAACAACGAACTAGTTGGATAATGGACATGAATGCGTGTACAATTTTAGAGAAATCAATTGTACCTTTATCTTCTACCTGTTTCCTATGTGTTCACAAAGTATATCACATGATATCATGGAAGAAATTGCATCAATATTTCTGGAAAAAGATTTGTCCGGATGATTCACATCCATATCTTCTCGTGATTATTTTTTCTACCTTTTACCTTATCTCGATAATTTTCGAATATAATAATACTGCTAAACTCAAATCCTATTTAATTATATTGAGCTTCTGCTGTTAGCACCCAGGTAACTGACCCCACACCATACATGGTTATTTGCAAGTGCAGATATTGGAGTTCTGCCCTTTACATCTGGTTAACTAGACATTCAACAAAATTGGGAAGGTTTCAGTAATGTTTATAAGAAGGCAATAAGAACACAGTTGACAGAATCCCATAGCTAAGCATTTGAATGAGCCGACGAGGGTCTTCTCTGATCTTATTATATATGATATGTCAGAGGAAATCCGCGAAGACAACGTCCAGCATATGGAGGCTAAAATTTAAACTTAAAATTCAAGGATAAAGAACAGAGTGAATCTCCCAAGCACTTATAGACGTTAAGCAGTACCATGGGAGTCTGCATTTGGTAGATAAATCAGGAACGATTCTGATCTCTCCCGAAGCGGTGAGATTAGTATCCACTGCAGGACCATCAGATGTTGAACTCATGCCCATACATGCACAAGTTAAGCCTACACCGTGCTTTTCTACAGAACTATAGAAGCGTTGCTGTGGAACAACCTGTAATTGATGCACAAGGTATGAACAAATTCAATACACTTTTGACTAGAACATAGAAACTCAACAATGTCCAATATCATGTACTGAAGGTGATTGAAAAGCCTGATAAGTATACCAAGGCTTGAACGTCCAGTAATTGACCTATATAAAACATCAGATACAATCACGGATATTTGGTATTTGATACCATGTACAAGGAATCGGAGAGAACAACTTGTGTATTATTCCAATAGGTAAGCGTTATAAATACCAAGGAAAGAAATAAAGAAGGCATCCTATAAATCTGCTCCCTATATTTGGCTATTTACAAACTAAGAGTGAAGTCAATATACATTGTGTATCACATTAAAAGACGACAAACCAGCCCAGGTTGAGCTCAATTTCGTTTGTTATTCAAACTTGCACTTTCTCGAAGTGGGACAAAGATTTGGGTGGTCGCAGGCATTGAAAAGCGTATCATTAAACAATTCGTAATCTTAAGGGAAAAACAGTAACATCAATGAACAAGGCAAAGCTTACACGGCATCTATGCTGCCCAGAAGCATCTATCCAAATAATACGAACAAATGTGACATCCTTCAATGAGCCATTTAGCTCTTCCTCCTGGAAGGCAGATGATAAAGGAGGTTTGACATCGGCATATCTTGAAGAAACATCAAGCTTGTAGAATTGCTTTGCGTTCTCTGCAAAAATATCTTTAACTGCTGCAACAGCTTCTGGAATTGAAAGATCGCCATCAACACATGCGTCGCGTAGAACAGAGTATACTACTTCGCGCGCTTTCTTTGCACCTGCAGGAGAAATCGAGTCCAGATTGTACCAGTTACAGATTAGAAAGAAGACAAAATAGGGAATAACTCACTAGCTAACTTGCAACCCAAGTTGGATATTATTATCTGACTAGAATTTTATTTTTTCTGCTTCCTTACTGTTAGATAGTTACGTATAAATAGTCCTAGTCCCATATGTAGTAGGAGTAGAATATGTCTTATATAGGGCTCATTGTGTCATTGTTAATAAATAGATTTTTCTCCCGTGCATTGTCACATGGTATCAGAGCTTCAGTGAGAAAATCATCGTTGTGCGTCATTCCAACGACATCCGGGAAGAAAGATCCCATCGCCGTGCAATTTTCCGGCAACCTTGTCTTGTTCCCAAGGTTCATCACTGCTACAGTGGTACTGTGCATATACTAGTACCACCATTAGATCCGAAACCCTTGTGCGACCAAACACCAGGAATTCCAGTCCCATCGGAGCAGAAAAGTCAGTCATCGTGCATCTTTCCGGTTGATGACTCAAGAATGATTTGCATTATCTCCTCATCGGTAAGTGTTGTGCGAAAACCAACACTGTCATCTTGTTCGAAAACAGTCAATCACTCCGGCAGAAAGTCCCCCACGCGCTGCAAGAACTAGGGTTCCGGCGAGTTACAATAACTTTTCCGGCGCGTGTGAGCCATTCCGGCCACTTTTTGACAAAACTTCTTCAAGACATCAGTCGTCCGGTGATTCCGAGCCTACCCATATAAATTACATCAAATTCCCAACTTTTATTTTTTCCAGCGTGAACAGTCCTTTTTTGGCGTTAATAGTAATTTCCAGAAAAGTTTCATATTCATGTGCAGTTAATTCTCGAACGAAGCGAAGAATGACATCAGCTCTCTCTTCCAGTAGCAGGCGAGGCAAAAAATGTTTCTAGTGGTGTTTTAGAACCTATTTTGTAGTGTGGAATTCAGCTTAGTCTCGCTATTTTCAAAATTTTCCGGCAATCTTTCGGCCAACTTCTGTTTATCAGCAACCACCTGGTTTTGTTGCTAAGGGGAAGTCTAGTGACCTTGTATGTGAAATGATCAGCTTGCAGATATTTTCACCAAGTCCCTCACTGATCCTCGTATTAGTTACATATGTAACAAGCTCGGTACATATGATTTGTATGTCCTAGTCCCATATGTAGTAGGAGTAGAATATGTCCTAGTCCCACATGTAGTAGGAGTAGAATATGTCCTAGTCCCATATATAGTAGGAGTAGAATATGTCCTAATCCTATATGTAGTAGGAGTAGAATACTTATATATGGGGCTCATTGTATTATTGTTAAGAAATAGAATTTTTTTTCCATGCATTCTCACACTTACAGCTTCTGAAGGAATTATTTCCTTATCAAATCGATAAATGTGCCTCTAAATTTTTTTTTTCCTGAACCTCATCAAGCAGGATTCCCATTTCTTTTAAACATATTCAATAAATTTTTTAATAACCTTTTATTTTTCTTTCTTACAGCTTCTGTAGTAATTATTTCCTTGTCATGTCATGCTCTAATGATATGAGATGGGAAAAAAAAAGAATTCAGGACAAACCTAAATAAAAGGTTTCAGCAAATGCGATGCCATCAGTGCTGAACATAACCTGTTGATATCCAAACATTACATAGGAAAATATTCACTCTTAAAACGAAGCAATTATTAAGGCTCTGAAAGAGCAGTCAACCTAAGAATATAGAAATCTGCAGCCTGAACTAGAAAAATAAGTTATACAAGTACTTCAGTATATAATTTGGATAAGGTAAGGTACTATTCAAGTGTATCTTTAAGTACATAGACAACCTTATTCATTGGGGCAAGCTCCAGGAGTTCTTTAACTGAGGATATCATCCCATGGAAGCTAAGTTTAGGAATTGCCAACCCAAAATCAAGATAGACCTGAAACAAAAGACATTGGCCCTGTTAGAAAGAACCAAGACAAAAAATACAATGTTCATTGTTGATAAAGAAATGGAATTTGGACCTAACTCCACCCAAAAGCTAGCTCTAGAGGTGAGCATTGCCCAAGCCATATAAAGAGACCACACATCTCTTTTATCACCGATGTGGGAGTCTCAACCCCCCCACGCCTAGGACTAAACATTTGAACATGGACAATATAATATCAGGGACCAACATCGGGAAACCAAGATTGGGACGGGTCCTGCTCTTATACCATGATAAAGAAATGAACCTTGGACCTAACTCAATCCCCAAAGCTAGCTCTAGAGGTAGGATTGCCCAAGCCATCTAAAAGAGACCATCCATCCCTTTTACCACCGATGTGGGACACTGGGACTCTCAACAATTGTCAGCAATATATGCTGAAATGTCTCCTACGCGGCAGGTTATACAGAATTCCAAGTAGAAGATGTGTTAATACATATGTGGGACTCTCAACAATTGTCAGCAATATATGCTGAAATGTCTCCTACGTGGCAAGTTATACAGAATTCCAAGTAAAAGATGTGTTAATACATAGCATCTACATGTTGATGATTTCAGATGGAGGACAAAAATTCTCACTTGGGGGTACACAGAAGCCAGATATGAAGCTTCCTTTGAGAAAGGGTAGGATGCATGCAAAAGCACTAACCGACTCTTCAAGAATCTCTTATCCTCGAGAAGATTTCGAAGATGAAGGGGATTAGCTAGCCTGAGATCCAGATCCTTGTCCCCAAAACTGAAATGAAGAAATAAAACAATGTTGCCTAGACGAATACCATGCAAGAAGCAAAAGGCTCAAAACTGTTGACTTGATAAAATCTAGAAAGAAGAAGGAGACGGAGCTATCTATTTCAAAGATAATCTTTTAGTTACCCTGTGTGTATTTGCATTGGCAAGTCATAACTTTGAGCCACCTTCAAAGCGTGCACGAAGATATAATCAATGAAGCTCTTATTTGAGATTCGGATTGGATTCCCAGCTGGAAACACAGAAATTATCAGAATGACCTGCTCAATTGTGGTCTATTACAACCCCACATTTCGGAACACTCACCAGATAAAACATCACTCAAGCCCTCCTCAACCTCCTTTTCGGTGACTTCTGTATTAATTGCAAGACCGCTGCGATATGCTACTATACTTTTAAATGCAAGAACTTTATGTGCTACTGTATTAAAAAGATAGGAAAACCTTTTGGAACCATAATTCCTTAGGAACAAGAAGAAAATGTTTTCGCACTATTCTGGAATATATTGACAGATAATCAAAGGATATGACTTCAATTCCTCGGTGAAAATCTCCATGAATGATCCCAGTGTCCATTTTGTTCTATTTGAACCCTGGAAATATAATAGCACAGGAGAGGAGAAAGACATTAACAAAACTAAGAGGCGTAGAAAGAGTTAACAAAGAAAGAGTATTCTAAACATGATAATATGTCAACAAAATGAGCACACTCCCTTTGTGCCAGAGATACAACATTTAGAACAACCAATGCAGAATGATTCAAGAACTCCTAGTCCCTCCACTACATGTATACTCCCTTCTAGTTCATCAGCATGATTCCACTAACACATTCAATAATTGCAGTATGCTGCAAAATAATTATTAATCATTACCTTCTCAAGAATCATTTCAGCAATACGCTCAACTCGCAGTATTCTACCAACTGTTGGTACAAAACTTTCATGCCATTTGATGTCAAGCTTTTTGTCCAACTCAATTCCATCATCAATAAGTAATACAGAGATTTTTGCAGCTTTGAAGCATATAGCAGAGCTCGACTCTAACCCAAAGCGCTGGCGAGATTCTTGAACAGCATGTAAGGATAAGCTTGAGCCATATAGTTGAGCAATTTCCTTTAGGCTTCTCTAAATGAAGATACAATTATTTAAGAAGAATTGCAAAGAGCAAGAAGATAAATGTCTAGAACTAGATTCATGAATGACAAAGCTAACATGATTCCACATAAATAAACAAAAAGGTAACGGCAGGAACATTTTCGCGCATGTTCTAGGCCAGAAACAACGGAAGTAATTCCAATATCAAAATAATTAGCGACTGTTAAGTTGACACTTTCATGTAAGACCTTTTCACCCCAAAATGTACTAAAGCGAGACACATCATTGAGCGTAATGGATGGGGAACACAAACATGCTGCCAAGAAAGAACATAAAAACAAAATTACGGCAGGAAGCCTAGACTTATATCACATTTATTGGTCCTAGCAGCATTGCGTTATAACTATCTTTTACAATCTGAATTAAGAAAAATAACATCCATGGAGCATTCCTGTCCTACCCAAGCGCGGAATGATCTTCATGCAGTCTTAAAGAATATGCTAAATTTGGAGGCTTGCTTATTTTGATTTGTAATCAGAAAATCGAGTTTATTTATGTCTTTACTCTTATTCTATTATCTTGTTGATGGTAGGCCAGAAATACAATTTTTTGGCTACTTTTCACCTATTGTTTGCTACACTTTAATTTTATTTGAGCTAAAATATAGACAATTTATACTCATTACGTATCTTTTGTTGTGTAGGTTGAGATTCCGAGCTAAGACATATTTTTGGAGCTAAATGAGTAAAAGAGAACTTTACGGTCTGAGTAGAAGTTTGAGAATTAAAGCCGGGATCGAATTCGAGGATCAAGGATCGATTATGTATAGGGAAGAAATGAAGAAAAATGTTAAAGGCCAAAACTATGGCCACGTGAGGCATGTTGGGACTTTGAAAAAAATGCAATTCCATGTGCGAAACGAAAAGAGGCAAACGAAATTCATAAGAGACAAACAAAAAGAGGCGACAGAAGAAATTCAAATGTGCGACACCTCATGCGTCGCATTGTGCGGCACGGCAATGTATTTCTGCTGCTGCCCGTCAGAACCTGCTCTCTGAACTTCCCCACTAATGCCCCCGTGGGGCGGTGCAAGGCGTGGCGCGCCTGTGTAATTTTCTCAGAGTACTTTCCTGTTTCGACTTGGAAAAGATAATTTCGCCAAGGCCCACTCCTACAGGGTATAAATACATCAAAAAGATGTTTTTGAAGGGACTTTTGATCTTGGAAGCTTTGGGAGAGCATTAGAGGCTACAAGACACAGGATTTCATCATCTTTCCATAAATTCAATACCGGAGTTTGGATTGTAACATTAGATTGATGCTTTCTCACTCTTTAATTATATTTGTGATGACTTCCTCCATAATTATGGAGTAATTTACCTTAGGGTTAGCCATGATTTAGTGACTTGGTTGTTGTTTATGGATTTGATTACTGTTTAATTGCTTGAATTTATTGGAGGATCATCCTAAATACCAGTTAAACCAGGAATTACTAGAGCATTGTTTAAATCCAATCACTGTGGAAACGATAATCATACTATACTATCTTTTGCTAGCGAGCATCAATTTTATGTTATTTTGCGCTCGGCACTTATAGTTTTCAGTTAATTAATAGGTTTCTGGAATTTTCCAGTACCACGGATAGTCTTGGTAATCTTCTGGATTCCTGAAGTTAGTTGAAAATTAAGATTTTCTAATTATAACAGACTACTTAGAGTTTTCTAGTGTCACTAATGCTTGCATTAGGGTAGGCTGTCTACATCACACCCCTAGGGGTGCAGCCCTTCCTCGGACCCTGCGTGAATGCGGGATGCTTTGTGCATTCGGCTGCCCTTTTTTTACTTGGAGCTTTAAAATTTTGAATTTGCTTTGCAACAGAAATTTAGTAATTTAAGCGAGTCTAGATATATGCTGCAATGCTCAATTCATTGGCCAAATAGAAAATTTTATAAGCAAATTTGTTTCCTTTGGATTGTTTGATTAAGTCTAAGGACCCCAGGAGTGATTCCTAGAGTGATTCTTTTCTTTTGTTTCTTTCCTTATTCTGGCCACTGCTTTTCCAGCTAAAACTAAGCCCTGATTTTCACGCTTTTCAAGCACAAATTAAAGCCCATTTTTGCTTAAAGGAAATCTAAAAATCCCTTTATCCTAACTATGTTTCTACCTTTACGCCAACCCCCCTTTATGGCAACAAATCTGAGCAACTTTGGCCAGTTAATTGCTTGAGCAAAAGAAGCCCCACAAAGTTTACTGCATACAAACATATCACAATAAATAAGATGACCATAACTTGAAGAGCATGACCCCATCTCAGTTATGGAGAACAAGGCAAATTATCTCTCATTGCCTCAGAAAACCAATGAATGCTACTTCCAGAAGCATTCAATACACCAGCACTACATATTATCTTCATGATATGTGGTTCTAATAAATTGGTGATGCTTGATTGCACTGCATTGCGCGGCTTATGTTTGAGAAGTCTCAAATTATACATTGATGCTTTACAATATGTTTCAAATTTTGTGCCTTTGAAAAGAGTTGAAAGTTTTTAAGAACGCCTTCACATTTCCATTCACACAAGAAAGTTTAAGTCTTTTCTACACAACACGAAATCTTCCCTCCAGATCTTTAACTGTAATATTTAGCATATAAAGACAGTCACTACTAGTTACTCATGGTACTTCTGGTATGTTATAGTACATATTTAGTTTTAAATATCAGATGTCCCTTTCCCTCTCATAATCTGTGAAAGTGATGAAGTAGAACCCCTTTTTTCCCTTTTTCCTCTTCTTTTTCTTTTTTATAGTGCTGGTATCCAGGCCACCTAACCCATTATTTCACCCGGTACCTGCTATCTCCACCATCGAAGGTACCAGCCTCGACTATTTTGTCGGGTGCCTACTATCTCCCACTAGCACAACTACTAACCTCGACTACTTCATTGGCAGAAGCTGATTTAGGATTTTAATTCTATGGGTTCATATCCAAATTTATTGTAATTTTAGTAATTGTTTACACATAAGTTTATGTTCCACGTGGAAAGTACTGGTTCTATTGTGGAGCAATCTCCCACCAACACAGCTATCGGGCCTCAACTATTTTCATTGGGTATTTGTTAACTCCCACCAACGGGGTAACTCTTACTTCTACCATCTTTTGGCAGCGTGCACACACCCAAACTCGTAAGGAGAGCACATACATGTACTTGTATCTATAGATTGTAAAAAGTATTTTTTTGTTTTTGGGGTTTTGGGGGGGGGGGGGGAGGGGGGGGAGAGAGACGTAAAGGTAAAGGG
>NW_017672847.1:52798-118455 GCF_001879085.1 Nicotiana attenuata
AAGTAAGGAAAGGGGGTAAGAAAAGAGTTGACCTTAAAGTTGATGGTATGGAGTACGTCGGATAAGGCATCGCCGGAGGCTTCAGAGAAGCAGTTGAGAAAAGGGAAGGTGGAGTCAAATGACACAATGTTATGGGCATGAGCATCTACTACTCCCACTGATTCTACTGCTGTTTTCAGCTCTGCAAATCTCTCCATTTTTTCTCCCCTTTCATAAGATGTCAAATCTTGGACTTTACCTTTTGTTATTTATTTATAGCAATTTTGCTAACTAGCTTGTGTATGAAACACGCGCACGTACTATACGTAGCTTTTTATTGTCTGAATGTGATTGAAAGTCGCGCCATTTGTATTCCTCGAATAGAAAAACAGTGACTATATTAACCACATGGGTGGGGTTCACTACTTCCAAAAAAGAGGGATACGTTTCTTCGATAATTAAGGAAAGTTAAGATTTTACAGGTGCGACTAATTCGGCAAATACTATTTTTGGGGCTTCTATGTCTGTACAAGTGTGTAAACTTTTTACATTATCAAGTCTACATAATCAATTATAACCCATGTCAAATCTTAATCATCAATGGTAACTGAATCATTTGTATGACAAACTTGGTCAATACATATCAAACTATGATTTCATTATATTTATGGAGACATAACTAAAAAGAATAAAAGATCATTTAAAAATAAGTGTGCCAAGCCTTATTTTGAGATGATTTGAAAAAAATTATTTTGGATTTTTTATTCAAAAATAGATTGTAAGTCAAGAAGTTCCTTATCACTAATACGAAACGATCCCGTTAAGTGGTTAAAATCCATTCATGTAGAAGAGGAAGACGAGCTTCAGCATGGTCAAATAAGAGATTTTCTTGAATCCATATTATAAAAATTACGGTAAGTATCCAACTACTTAATGGAAGCTACTTCACAATGCAGTTCTAAATAATTATTTCAAAATCCATAATTTTTCGTACTACTAGACTTGACATATTATCCTACATTATTGAGTTCAGATGAATCCGAAGTAGTTTTGCATAGGGTTGTTCAAAATCGAACCTAACCGTTAATCAAACCTCAAAAACGGCTTATGGGCTTATCCATATCGGATTATCGGGGTAATGGTTGGTGAACGGATTCAAATTTTATAATGAACGACTTAACGGTTTGAGGGCGGATTACTCAATTTTCTTATCGGATAAACCGTTAACCCGATAAGAATTTTTATATTTATACTTTTACTAATATGTGTATAAAGTAATATTTATTGCTCGGTCCAAGGTACTTGAAACCCGTCATATCTAGCAACAGATGTAGATCTTGATGTAGATTGGATGTAAGTTAGTTGGGGTAGACCGGTAGAGTAGTACTGCTTGTCTGCTACTTCCCAATATACAAGTATATGATTTAATCTAAAGATGGTTGATATATAGTTTAGTTTTCAATACAAAGAGCTTCATTTACTTCATCCAGAATCATTACAAAGACAAAGCAAATGTGATGCTTTACTCCAAAATTTCCCTTAGTCACTAATTCGATAAGCCGTCCAATAATCGCTAATTCAATACTAATCCACCCGACGTCTTATTGGTTGGCTAGCGAATTACTATATTTATAAACCGATAACCGATAAGTTAAACCGTTAGCGTAAATGTCCGCCCAATCCGCCCAATAAGCACCTCTAATTTTGCATGAACTCTTAATTGCAACACGTGCAATATTATTTGGGTTAAGGTAAGTCTTCCTAACACCTGTTGTGTGCCAAAATTACTTATTACATCAATAAGATCTTATTAAAACATTTCGCAATTTCCATTTCTTGGAAATTTATAGATATAGAAAACTTTTAACACGCACATAGGGAAGCGAAGCGATGTAGGCTACGCTAACCATTACTAGAAGTGATCCAAACAATCACCTAACTAAAGGCTTAGCCTAACACTTATCAATATTGCACCAAAGTCAAAAAAGAAAAATAGTTTTTTTTGTGATATTTGACAAAATTGATTGACGTTTTTTATACAAAAAAAAAAAATATTTTATTTACTTTAATGCAATAAATTAAAAGATGAATGACCATCGAAATTAATCTTTATATAACTCTCTTCAACATTCAAGACAAGTATTTCATGTATTCGCGCGACTGTATTTATAAATATTGTGACTGTATTTGCTGTATTCGCGCTTACTGTATTCATGAATACAGTAGCGGAATTCGCCTAAAAATTAGGGGAGTCCAGTTGTTTAATAACGGAAAGAGGATCAATTAGTGTGTATCACTCCTAGTTTTACTCAACAAAAATAATTCTACATAAAATTCGCTGCTACTGTGCTTTATTCCATGTATTCGCGCGACTGTATTTATAAATATTAGTGAGGTAATCCGCCAAAAAATAGGGATTACAGTTGTTTAATTCTGTATTCCATGTATTCGAGCAAATGTATTTATAAATACACTGAGGTAATTCGCCTAGAAAATAATTATTACGGGTGTTTAATAACGGAAAGCGCAATATTGAATTGTATTGTCACGACCCAAAATCCAACTAGTCATGATGGCACCTAACCCAACCCGCTAGGTAAGACAATTAACAAAAATCCGATTCAATGAAACTTAATGAGAAAATAAATGAAGAAATAACTGAACCTTTATACAAAAATTCCAAGGACTGGTAGTACAAATCACGAGCTTCTAAGATTTAGAGTTTACAAAGCTGGTATGAAATAAATACATCATCTGTTTGAAATATACATGAACAAATTTAACAATTCTAAAGCTACCAAGAACAAGAGGCAGTTATGTCCAGAACACAGATACATCTTCAATGCCAGCTCCCGCAATACACAGCAACATCAGCATCCAAAATCTGCACGCAAGGTGCAGAAGTGTAGTATGAGTACAATCGGCCCTATGTACTTAATAAGTAACAAACCTAACTTTAGGTTGAAAGTCGTGACGAGCTGGGACCAAGGTCAGAGTCCAACACCAATAGCCAACAACTGCTCATAACAATATAATAAAAGTGGTACAAGAAATAACTCAGAGATATAATGCTCAGCTCGTTCACAGTTCCGGAAAATAGGCATGTTTTTCAAGTATATCAGTGAGAACCCAAATCTTTTACTGAAATCACCAAAATATGAGTTAATCTGGAAAAAAAAAACTATAATTTTTCCCAAAACTTTCAACAGGTAAATGTTTCATTTTCAAATGGCATGAGGAAAATATATCTCTATGCCTACATATCAATGTGTATAAGAAGTCTATGAATGACGCAATACCGTACAACATGAGAAAAATGCATCTCTATGTATGTATGTCAAGTGTGCATGTCGAATGCAATGCAACACAATGATAAGCCATATGCATACTCTCAGAGTATCAATTCACTCAGTCCTCACAGTCACTCAGTCCTCATAGTCACTCAGTCCTCCCAATCTCTCGACACTTGCTCTCGGTACTCGCGCTCGGCACTCGCACTCGGCACTCGCACTCAGTAGGTACATACGCTCACGGTGGGTGTGCAGAGTCGGGAGGGGCAGATCCAGCCCAAGCGCTATAATAAATCAATCATGGCATGAATCAATAAAGCCTACTGCAGCGTGTAGCCCAATCCCATAAATATCACTCACAAACAGGCCGTCGACCTCACTCAGTTATCAATCTCTCCAGTCTCTCGGGCTCACAATGTCATGAATATCAGCCCAAAAATGATGATAGTATGTATCAATAAATAGCAACAGAGACTGAAATATGATATGCAAATGAGTGAGTATGACTGAGTATGTAACTGCAATTAAGCAAATAACTCAACAACAAAGAACAACCACTGTGGGTCCTAATAGCACCAACACATTGCCTAAACATGATTTCTAACATGAATCACAGCTCAAGTGCTCTAACATTGTCACGATCCAAAATCCAACTAGTCGTGACGGACCTAACCAAACCCGCTAGGTAAGCTAATTAACAACTATCCAATTTAATGAGATTTATTGAGACAAATGAATGATAAAGTCACTGAACCTTTATACATTTTCCAAAAGACTGATAGTACAAATCATGAGCTTCTAAGATTTTGAATTTCAAAGCGTGTATGAAATAAAATACATCATCTGTTTGAAATATACATGAAAAGATTAAATTCTAAAGCTACTAAGATCAAGAGGCAACTACGACAGGAACGCAGGTACATCTTCAAATCCATCTCCCGCCGTACACAGTAACATCAGCATCCAACATCTGCATGCAAGGTGCAGAAGTGTAGTATGAGTACAACCGACCTTATGTACTTAATAAGAAACAAACCTAACCTTAGGTTGAAAGTAGTGACGAGCTGGAAAGAAGGTCGGAGTCCAACACAAATAGCCAATAACAGTTCATGACAACATAATAAAAGTGATAAAAGAAGTAACTTAGAGATAAAATGCTCAGCTCGTTCACAGTTCCGGAAATAGGCATGCTTTTCAAGTATATCAGTGAGAACCCAAATCTTTTACTGAAATCACCAAAATATAAGTATATCTGAAAAAACTATAATTTTTCCCAAAACTTTCAACAGGTAAATATTTCATTTTCAAATGGCATGAGGAAAATACATCTCTATGCCTACATGTTAAGCTTGCATGTCGAATGCAACATAACTTAGTGATAAAATCATATGCACACTCTCAGAATATCAATTCACTCAGTCCTCCCGTTTACTCAGTCCTCCCAATCACACAGTCCTCACAGTCACTCAGTCCTCCCAATCTCTCGGCACTCGCTCTCGGCACAAGCGCTCGGCACTCGCACTCGCACTCGACACTCGCATTCAGTAGGTACCGGTGCTCACTGTGGGTGTGCAGACTCCAGAGGGGCAGATCCAGCCCAAGCGCTATAATAAGCCAATCATGGCATGAATCAATAATACCTGTTGCGGCGTGCATCCCGATCCCATCATGAATCAACAATACCTGCTCATGCAGCCCGATCCGATCAATATCCTCACAATCAGGCCCTCGGCCTCACTCAGTCATCAATCTCTCCAGTCTCTCAGGCTCACAATGTCATGAAAATCAGCCCAAAATGATGATGTGTTGTATCAATAAATGGTAACAGAGACTGAGATATGATATGCAAATGAATGCGTATGACTGAGTATGTAATTACAATATGCGCAAATAACTCAACAGCAGAAATGATCTCAGTGGGTCCCAACTAGATAAGTATATAGCCTAGACATGATTTCTAACATGGATCACAACTCAATTACTCTAGCACACAGAGATTTCATAGATACAAATAAGATTAGGTAACTATACAATACCACAGAAATAGATGAGTCACAATTCACATGGTGCATGCCTACATGCCTGTCACCTAGCATGTGCATCACCTCAACACCAAACACATATCACGTATATTCAGGGGTTCATACCCTCAGCAGCAAGTTTAGAAGTGCTACTTACCTCGAACAAGCCAAATCCAACACCGAGCAAGCCAAACGATGCTCCAAAAAATGTCATCCCGCGTGTACCGACCTCTGAACGGCTCTAAACTAGCCAAAAGTAACTCAAGGACATCAAATAATGCCAAAGAAAATAGACCCAATCGGTAAAGATAGAATCTTTAATCAAAAGCCAAAAATCAACCAAAAAGTCAAACCCAGGCTTGCACCTCGGAACCGACAAAACTCACAAAATTTGACAACCATTCAATTATGAGTTCAACCATATAAGTTTCATTCAAATCTGACTCCAAATCGATGTTCAAAGCTCAAAAATTTACCCTGTGAAATTTTAGACAAAACCTCCCAATTTCTCTTTTGAAATTATCAATCAAATGCCAAAAATGAAGATAGATTCATGAACTATAATCACAACTGAGTATAGAACACTTACCCAATCCATGTGGTGAATATTGCCTCCAAAATCGCCTAAATCTGAGCTCCCCAACTCAAAATATGTAAAATGAACAAAACCCTCGATTTAATATTGTTCTGTCCTCGTTTCTTGTTCCAAACAATCCCGAAACTCACTTTTGGTGCCTCCAATAGATTCCTTATGAAATTTCAGTCAAGTTAGGCTCTTGAATCACTCCATTTGATTTTATATTGATGGAGATATGTTGGTTTCAATATTTGAAAATAATGCAGATTTTTAAATACGAATTCAGTGGCAATTTCGTAATTAATTTGAAAAAAAATCGGGTAACCCAATTCTTAGTAAAATGACCATAAATCCTCATACGATATCGAAACTTGATGATTCCAGTTTCTATGGTTCCAAAATTACCATACGGATCTAATGCTTCAATCAAAACAGAAATTGGAGCTCATTTGCTTAATGTGGTACCATTTATGCATGAAGCAACGACGTTGAAACATAAATAAAACGAGCGCAACACAACCCAAACTTATCCGGAACTCACCCGAGCCCTTCGGGACCCCGCCCGAACATACCAACAAGTCCAATAACATAACACAGACTTACTCGAGGCCTCAAATCACGCATAACAATATCAAAACCATGAATCGCACCTCAAATCGAACTTAATGAACTTTGAATCTTTCAACTTACAAAACCGTGTCAAACCTTATCCAATCAACTCGGAATGGACTCAAATTTTTCACACCAGTACCAAATGACATAACAAAGCTATTCCAATTCCCGAAACCATAATCTGAACCTGATATCATCAAAGTCAACTCCTGGTCAAACTTATGAACATTCCAAACCTTCAAATTTCCAACTCTCGCCAATTAATGCCAAAACCTTCTAGAAATATTCAAATGAAATTCCGGGCATACGCCCAAGTCCAAAATCATCATCTGGGCCTAACGGAATCATCAAAACTCTGGTCCGAGGTCGAATACTAAAAAGTCAAATTTGGTCAACTCTTCCAACTTAAAGCTTCAATATTAAAATTCATTCTTCCAAACTAATTCCGAAACACCTGAAAACCAAAACCGATGATACACACAAGTCAAAATACATTATACGGAGATGCTCATGCCGTCAAACCACTGAGCGAAGAG
This sequence comes from Nicotiana attenuata, assembly GCF_001879085.1. Classification (NCBI taxonomy): domain Eukaryota; kingdom Viridiplantae; phylum Streptophyta; class Magnoliopsida; order Solanales; family Solanaceae; genus Nicotiana; species Nicotiana attenuata. The sequence continues at coordinate 59,814 of NW_017672847.1, forward strand.
TAAATGCTCAGAACGACTGATCTGATCGTTACATTCTCCCCCACTTAAACATTCATTCGTCCTCGAACGTGCAAAGAGTCATTCCAAAGCCATCAAATCGCCGTATAACCTTACCATACACATACCCAGGGGTGATCCCACATCATCCTAATCCATATAAGACTGACGACACAACCTAACTGAAGATCCTTAATTTCCAATATCCTTAGCCCATAAACCTTATAATCCAATTTCCAATATTCGGAATTTCCTATAAGACCCGAATCTTGCATCTACACACTGTATAAGTCTGAACAAGAGCTGGTTATTTTTGGATGAATATGGAAACGGACTGCATCCAGTATGTTCGAAAGTGCCACCGCTTCAGATCCATGCAGACATGATAAAAGTGCCTCCAAATGAGCTTGATGCAACAAGCTCACCATGGCTGTTCGCCGCTTGGGGAATGGTTGTCATCGGACCTGTCGAGCCTGCCTCATCAAACGGGCACAAGTTCATTCTAGTGGCCATTGATTATTTCACCAAATGGGTTGAAGTAGCGTCATATAAAGCAGTAACCAAGAAGGTTCTGGCAGATTTTGTCCGCGACCACATCGTTTGTCGATTCGGCATCCCAGAGTCGATTATTACTGACAACGGTTCCAACCTCAACAGTGATTTGATGAAAGCCATGTGCGAAACCTTCAAGATCAAACACAAGAACCCTACAGCCTACAGACCTCAGATGAATGGAGCTGTAGAAGCGGCCAATAAGAACATCAAGAAGATACTAAGGAAAATGATAGAGAAACACAAGCAGTGGCACGAAAAGCTATCATTTGCTTTATTGGGGTACCGCACCACAGTTCGCACATCAACCGGGGTGACTCCCTATATGTTGGTTTATGGTACCAAGGCAGTCATTCCCGCCGAGGTAGAAATTCCCTCCCTAAGAATTATACAGGAAGCGGAACTTGAAGATGCAGAATGGGTAAAGAGTCGCTACGAGCAGTAAGCCCTTATAGACTGAAAGAGAATGAATGCAGTTTGCCATGGTCAATTGTATCAGATAAGGATGTCCAGAGCCTTCAACAAAAGAGTCAAGCCGAGACAGTTCACGCCAGGGCAGTTAGTGTTGAAGAAGATTTTTCTACATCAAGATGAAGCCAAAGGGAAGTTCTCTCCCAATTGGCAGGGTCTATACATGGTTCATCGGGTTCTATCAGGAGGAGCCCTCATACTTGCAGAAATGAATGGAGAAGTCTGGCCAAAGCCAATTAATTCAGATGCAGTCAAGCGTTATTATGTGTAATCATTATGATTTCTTTATGATGTAATGTGAACTACGTTTGACCTGATTCCCGTTTAAGAGGGGATACGTAGGCAGCCTTATGGGTTCGGTCACAATTCAATAAAATCTTCATTTCCCCCGATATTGGAAACTGGGACAGAATTTTGAGGAGGACCCTCAAAATTCCGAAGTTGATTTTCAGCAGTTCATCGCACGCAGCCGTCAGAGGCATCAACCCATTAAACTGGGGCAGAATTTTGAGGAGGACCCTCAAAATTCCGGAGCAAAAGAGGTCGCAATGTCTTGAACCGTGTCGCAGTCGTCGGTTCATCTAAAAGAAAATCATTTTTAATTATATATTTACAACATATTTTTCTTTTTTACTAAACCATGCGTGACTACTAGCATTGCTTTGTTTAGCGACGCTACCCCAATGAAAGCAAGAGCCGAGTAGGACAAGCGAAGTCCACGGGAAGACGAACTAACCTTCCCCCTTTACAAAACTCACGACTTTTCTTTGGATGCAGGAACCCCAAGACATAAAATCATCAAATACGATTACATACTCATACTTTTTCAGGAGTACAACTCTCAGAATCATCACTTACTTACAAGTGCTATCCACACATGACATCCCCAGTAGCCACAATGACACAATCAATTATCAGCTATCATTTATCAACTAAGAGATTTCGTTACTCTTCACCTTTATTTGCTGCATTGCATAAGGCTACCTTTCTGCCTTCCGAGACTAAGCCCTGTCTCCACTTGCATTTCTCTGCATTGCATAAGGCTACCTTTCTGCCTTCCGAGACTAAGCACTGTCTCCATCTGCATTTTTTTTGCATTGCATAAGGCTACCTTTCTGCCTTCCGAGACTAAGCTCTGTCTCCACTTGCATTTCTCTGCATTGCATACGGCTACCTTTCCGTCTTCCGAGACTAAGCTTTGTCTCCATCTGTATTTTTTCTTGCATTGCATAAGGCTGCCTTTCTGCCTTCCGAGACTAAGCACTGTCTCCATCTGCATTTTCTTGCATTGCATAAGGCTACCTTTCTGCCTTCCGAGACTAAGCATTGTCTCCACCCGCATGGCTGAAAGATCGCCAACTTTACTTAAATCCTGCATGGCTGAAATATCGCCACTTTATCTCTTGCATGGCTGAAATACCGCCACCTTTATTTGAGTCCTGCAATCGGCTGATATATCGCCAACTTTATTTAATTCTTCACATCGGCTGAAATATCGCCAACTTTATTTAAATCTTTACATCGGCTGAAATATCTCCAACTTTATTTAAATCTTTACATCGGCTGAAATATCGCCAACTTTATTTAAATCTTCACATCGGCTGAAATATCGCCAACTTTATTTAAATCTTTACATCGGCTGAAATATCGCCAACTTTATTTAAATCTTCACATCGGCTGAAATATCGCCAACGTCATTTAAATCTCGCATCGACTGAAAGATCGCCATTTATATCTATACTTTACATCGGCTGAAACATCGCCAAATCCTGCATTTCATGGGCTGAAAGATCGCCAAATTGTCCAAAGGCGTCATTGTTCGGAGGCACCATTTTCATAGCCCGAGAACGCCATGCCATGGCCCGAGGACCCTGCTTTTATCTTTTGCATACCCTTATTCAAAGGCATCATTATCATAGCCCGAGAACATCATTTCATAGCCTGCGAATCCTCTATTATATGCTTCATGGCCCAGGACGTCATGGTCTGAGGACGTCATCCTACCCGTCCAAAGACAGCATTCATGGTCCAACGGGAACCTGCATCACGTTTAAATTTATGCACAATATACATTCGTATTGCTTATTTGCAGGTACACCAGCTAGCAAAGGCTATCACAGCAGGAGCGATCCCGCTCTGGTTCCAACAGCCTATCAGTCCCTGACCATCCTTCCACCCTTAATATCGCGCTTGTCTTTCGAAATCTCCATCGGCATGTTCCGCCGACGGATCCCCGAACTACATATGGCTTGATTCCTGTAAGACCAGGGATATGTAGGCAGCTCAGGAGCCAGAGCTCGGTCAAATCTTTCAAATCGTTTCTTTCGGTCAAAATTGGCCATCATATCTTTACCCGACAACTCTTTCATCCTTCTCGAGTAAAGAGGGGCAGCTGTTGATACCCAATTTTTCCTTACATATTTTTATATACTCAAAATATTCTCAAATAGCATGTACATGCATATATAAGCATGCCCAAGAGTTTTGGTATTTTTCCCTTATTTTTTAAAGATTTTAAAATCAATTTATTGTCTATTTTAATAGTACAAAATTCAATAATTATTCTCAGACTAGAATTTTTGGTGAATAATTTATTTTCATTCTCATATTTACACCAAGATATAATTAAGGTAATTTTTTGCATATTTTTACACATTTGTTTGGTATATTTTAAGCCAAATTGCATATAATTGCAATTATAACCTATTTTACAATTAACAGCATTTTACAATTATAAAATCATTTTTAGTATTTTTAGATTAATATTTATACGTTATTAATTAAGTTCAGTACCTTTAATTTGTTTTAAAATCTTTTTAACCATTTTATAAAATAATAAAAAAAGGGAAAAATGGCTATTTAATAAACAGCCCTTTATTATTTCAATTTTAGCCAATTTGGACACACCTCTATCAGATTTAATTGGCCCAATACCCAATTAAACTCACCCCAGCCCAATCCCTAATATAACCCGGCCCAACCCCGATTTAATCTGAGTCGTTGATCAAGTAAGATCAACGGCCCAGATCTATTTTCCTTAATTAAATCTAACTACCCCCACCCCCTCGACCCCTCAGTCTTCGAGACAGTCTCTCTCTCTACTTCGTCTCTTCCTCTCCCCCTTCTCTCTAGAACCTTCTGATCTTCTTCTCCGATGACCTCCACCATCTCTCCAGCCACCTCCAGCCTCACCTCTTTCGACCACCAACCGCCATGAAACCCTATCTCGCCGATTCCCTCTATCCTTGAGACCCCAGAAGCCTTTGCCATACAAGTCAGTCACTGAAGCTTCGCCTGGTTTGTTTCCGGCCTTTCTCCGGCGAGTTTTGACTCGATCGTGTTCTAATCACCATGGTTCCTGAGTTTCACGGCCAGGTTACCTCTACTTCCTCTGTTTTCTTAGGAAACCCTAACCTCGACCCAAGTCTCTTAAAAACCCATCTGTATTTTAACAATTTGTGACCCATTCCTTCATGTTTTAAACCTTTCTTTACTCGGTCTTTACAAATAATCAAGTTTTAAGCATCTTTGTCTCCTATTTGAAACTAGGGTTTCTTGACCCTATTTTCAGAAAGGTTTCCTATAATTTTTAACGTCTCTACTGTGTTTAAGCTATTATCTCCTGATTTTATGTTATTTTAACGAGTATTGATGAAACCCTAGGTATTTTGGGTTGTTTCTTTGCTACTTGACTATGCATCTATGTGTTCTCTGCAACTCCTGCGTTGATTCATTGTTCCGACCTTTAATTCCTGATGTTCTATGAGTACTTCTCCCTGTTAATCGCATGACTGCTATTTAAATGCTTGATGATTCCTACGGTTTGTTACTTGTTACTTGTATTGATCCTTTTGTGTATTAACTATGATACTTGCCTTAGAACTCTTTACTAATTTTGTGTATTTTCCTTTAACTATAATGCTTGCCTTAGAACTCTTTACTGATTCTGTGTATTTTCCTTTAACTGTGCTACTTGCCTTAGAACTCTTTACTGATTTTGTGTATTTTCCTTTAACTGTGCTACTTGAACTCTCTTTCAGAATAATACTCTGCCTTATTTATATGCAAGCATGTCGCCAATTGATTCTTATTTTCCTTAATTCATATGTTTTGTACCTGGTCCTATTCACATGCCTTATTCTTTACTACTCTCTGTATGGTTGAAATTAGTCTTTCAATTAGTTCTCTTTCCTATATGGTAGCCGTTTGAACTAGGACTCCCCAATTGAAGGGGAGTACTTACATTGATTGGGATTCTAATTGTATTTACTTCTATAATTATACTACACTTTACTTCTTACCTTATTTTTTCTACTCGTTTCCAGAACTATAAATACTCTACTCTTTCATTAGCAAAACACAGACACACATCACTGAATACTCTCAATTCTACATTCTCTTGTGCTCTTTCTCTCTTGCTCTTTTGCTCTATTGCTGTTCTCTGCTCTTGCCTATTATTAGCCGGCTGTAAGCCAAGGCTAATATTGCGTTATCACTTTGTCTTTGCATCCTGCTCTTGCTCTCTTACTGGTATGTCCTAATTAATCTTCAAGTCTCCAATCAATGTGTTTATTCTTGTTTCAGTTCATTATCTTCTTGATTTTCTTCTATTTACGCTTCTACTGCTCAACATGCTATTGATTCTTTTGTTTTAGTATTTTACCATGTCTTCTGATTTATATTCAAAGCCTGTAATATGACATTGTCTATCCCTAACTTCTACTTACTATGCCTGTATCCTATTGCTGTACATTATTATGCCTAAACTTTACCACTTCCTAATTCCCCTGATCCCTGGCACTTTATATGTCCTGCTTGATTTACATGCTTCTAACTGATGTTTATCTTAACTGTTATAATTGTCCCCCCCCCCTGTTGCTGTCTAAGTATTATGTTTAAGTTTGACCATTTCTTGGTCCCCTGAATCTTCTGATTCTGTGTAGTCATGCTTCAGTAAATCTCTGTATCTCCTCTAGCATTATGTGATCTATCTGTTCCCTTTCCCCATGATCCTTGTATGCAATCCTATACTGTTGAACTGGCGCTTCTTTTTTTAAAACAAATCCCTTGTTTTTGAAAACTCTTTTAAACTACTTCTTCCTGCACTTCACACTACTCTTAGAGAATAGGTTCTACCCCCTTCGTGTGAGCATTGCTTTGGGTACCTCTGAGTACTCACTGAACTTTGACACACAAGGCTGGTAATCCCACACTGCACCTGTCCTGCATTCTTCTAAGTGTTTAGGTGCCGGTATTGGCCAAGGACCCAATGGGGCCCTAGGGAGCTTTGCCGCACCTAGACCATGGCAAAGGCTGTGAAACTCGAAGGAAGTGAGGTTGGAAGACTGGGCCTGATTGAAGGCTCCCTATAGAATAACTTCTTATTTTTTTTATTTATTACTGTAATTCATATACTATTGGTTTGTAATAATTTGTAAATGAACGATTGGGGCTGAATAGTGAACATGGAGGAGGGGAATGCATGTTTATTTTAAGTAATGGGTAGAAAACTTGTTTATAGGTTTTATTTACCTATTTGCGCAATAGATAACCTGCTTAGGGCATGCATTTTCATGTGTTAGAAATCATGTTTTAGGTCATGCACTCTCAGTATGTTATTGTACTCACTTCGTAATTTTAATCAATTAACAACAAGCCAAATAAACTGTCATTACTGCATCGGCATGTTAGAAATTATGTTTTAGGTACTCCTATGTGCATTAGATATCCTGCCCTTAGGACTTCTTATTCGTTCGAATTACAGTGGTTAATTAACGTGTTAGTCTAATAACTTTGCTAAAATATGGCTAAGTGTTTGAAACGTTTCTGCAAATGCATTATCATGCGTACCTTAGAAAAATCAGAATCAAATATGCATGTCCATTCCTTATAATAATCAGACAATGTATACGACGCCTAGGCAAACTTTAGGCCCAATAAGAATTGATTAATCGTGTTTAGGACCAACCAACTTCTTTTAATTTCGAACTCTGTCGCTCCCATTCTTGCTTTGATTCTCTGAAGTTCACTCTATTTTTTTAAAAAAAAAACTCTGCTCCATCTGGAAACGATTTTGATATGGTGCACCTATTTACTCTTACTGAGTTTCTGACTTTATGTTCTCAAATCACTGGGTTACCAACCTCTGCCCAGAATCGTGCTATTTTACTTGTCCTGTATCTCATAAAATTACTGTTGCTACCTCATTTTTTAAAACCATGCTTTAACTGCTGTTACCTATTCCTTTGTAAAAAACTCCTATCTTTGAGACCTTGAATATGTTTAAGACGTGCTAATTATGCGTTCATTTGAGGAGGGATCTGTGAGCCTTTATTTGATTTCGTATGTTCCCTTATGTGTAGTCCTATTTGTTATGTACGTCGCTTAGCATTTTGCCTTTAAACTTAAGGGTTCAGCCTAGTCCCTACCACATAGGAATAGTGGTCCTAAATACCCTCCAGGACTTATAGAACGGGACGGGTAATAGCACGCGGTAAGTATTTGTGACCAACACACGCGTTTAGTAACCTTTACGGGGTGGGAAGGGTAGAATACGGAGATGATGACCGATGCGCTAATATCTCATGTAGCCCCTTTTCTAAGGAGCAATTACTGAGTATTGCATTAATGATCCATATTAATCATGAACCTAGGACCCCTCTCCCTTTGTTTGTTTTCGTCTCTTCTTGTAAAACCATTCAAACCTTTTCGTAAATCTCTGTCTTCCCTACTTACCTTCAAAGTCTTTTTAGCTTATTTGCAATGTTGTATATTTGAATCTTTGATTGTTTATTTGATTACATGAAGTCACAATATAGCATGGCCGGGAACCACACTAGTAGTTCTTGAGGGGTGCCAAACACCTTCCCCTCGAGATAATTTCTAGCCCTTACCCAAACTCTGGTTTTCCAACTCAAAAAACCCTTAGTGTCCTAATGCACTTAATCATTAGGTGGCGACTCTTCAATTCCAAAAAAAACCAAATCCCAAAAGGGAATAGAGTTGTCCTCCCAAATGTCGTAAATCCGATTTCGCGAGAAAAAGGGGGCGTCGACAATATAGAGACCATGTCTATAGGTTTCTGCACTTCTGCATCTCATATAGAGACCATGTCTATAGGTTCTACACTTTTGCATCTCATATAGATACTATATTTATAGGATTCTGCACTTCTGCATTATATAGAGACCATCATATAGATAATATGCCTATAGGACTTCCTGAATTTTGCATCTGCACCGGTCACTAGGCAAACATGTTTATAGGTTTAAATAATTAACAGCATTTTAGATACCATACCTATAGGACTTCTGTACTCTTGTTTCGATTGTAAGAAATATTTTAAAATCAGTAACGCCTAGAAAGCATGCCTATAGGAACCATCAACTAAATTTGAATCGTCCACTCGCTTATAAGTCTAAAATCAGTAGAAACAATAACGACTGCAGAATTTATATTCCTGTAATTGACAATTTCTTTCCCTTAAAATCAGTATACTTCTTTTCTGAAACTAATAGATATCATGCCTATAGGTTTTCGTTTAACACTTAGGCAAGCCATAAGGTAACTTGTAAATTGAATCCGATTCTATTAACTACAACCAGCAGGCAGGCCTGATTCGGGTTTCTTATCTGAAATATGTAATAGATCAGTTTGCCACAACTCTTAAGTTTAATCAGACCCTAATCAGTACGCGTAAGACATGCTAAACTATATGCTTCTTTTTTTAGGAGGTTTGTTTGAGCCTTTCTATGTGCTTCTCCCCCATATTTGCTACATATGTGTTTTGGTTGTCGCCTTAGAATTTTATCCTTTGAAACTAGAAAACCTCACATCCCTTCCCTTTAGGATTAGTAGTCCCAAATACCTCCGGGGCTGATAGGATTGGGGCGGGTAATAGCATGCAATAAGAAAACGAGACTATCCCGCGCTTTAATACCTTAACGGGTGGGAAAGGGTAGATATGGATATGATGACAACGCGATAACACCACGTGTATAAACGTTTATCGGGTGTTGTGTGGGGTGATCCATATTATTTATAAACCTAGGACCCCCCTCCCTTTACTTGTTTATTTTATTCAGAATTTCAAAACTGCTTTTTCTCAAATTCCAGCTTCTTTAACTGCTTTTAACTTCAATTACTTGCAACAATTATGTGAAAATTTTCCCCCTTTTTTACTCGTTTATTCAGAAGTTCAAAACCGCTTTTCCTCAAATTCTAGCTTCTTTAGCTTCGTTTAACTTCAAAAATTCCTTACAACAATTATGTGAACCCCCCCCCCCCCCTCGTATTTGAAATCCTTGTCTGTCTACTTGTTGTTTGCACTTAAAGTCACAATTATAGTATGGCCGGGAACCACACTAGTGGATCTCGAGGGGTGCCTAACACCTTCCCCTCGGGATAATTTCAAGCCCTTGCCCAATCTCTGTTTTTCTAAATCAAAGTTCTTCTTAGTGTCCTAATGCACTTAATCATTAGGTGGCGACTCTTTAATTCAAACCCAATTCCCAAAAGGAAACGAGTTGTCCTCCCAAATGTCATAAACCCGATTTCGCGAGAAAAAGGGGGCATCGACAGAAGCGAAGTTGTTCTTCGCGATAGCAAGGCTATTTTCGCGATCGTGATTAAGAAATCATTGGGCAGTATTAATCATTTCAAAAACGAGGGTTTGGCATTTTTGTCAAAACTTGAGTTTGTGAGCTCGGATTTGGATGAGATTTTGAGGGATTTTCAGAGACATCGATTGGGTAATGATTCTACACTTGATTTTGGTTATATCCCACTAATCTATCATTAATTTTATCATTTAATTTCGAATTTAGGGTGAAAAATTGGGAAAAATGGGAAGATGTTCTTCAACTAAGATTTTGAGTTTTGATTGGGATTTTGACATCGGATTTGGACAATTTTGGTATGAGTAAACTCGTGAGTGAATGGGTGTTCATATTTTGTGACATTTACCCGATTCCGAGACGTGGGCCCGACGAGGCTTTTTAGGGCGATTTTCGAATTTCTTGTTTAAGCCTTGATTTCATTAATTAGATTAGTCTATTATAGTTTTATTTATGATATGTAATTGCTTTTGGCTAGATTTGGGTCATTTGGAGCCGGATATTCGTGGGAAAGGCATTGTGACTGATTGATTGAGCTTGGTTCGAGGTAAGCTGCTTGCCTAACCTTGTGTGGGGGAACTACCCTTAGGATTTGGTACTATTTTTGATATGTGAGCGCCGTGTACGTGAGATGATGAGTACGTATACGTTCTAATTATTGAAAAACCCGATTTCTGCTAAGTAATAACCTGTTTTCTTCTTATTTGAGTTATATCAGCATGTGTCGTGTCCTGTTAGCTTAGAATAGTATGTCTACTTGCCTTAATTGTTTATCTTATCTCTGTGCAGCATGTTTAGTGAATTCCTGCTTTTTCCTTGATTTGAACTTAGTCTAAACTGTAGTCTTTCTAGCTGTAACTGTTATTTCTGTTGTTTGAGCTGCATATTCACTTTGGGACTACGGAACGGTATTCCGGGAGACCCCCCTGCATATTTACTTTGGGACTACAGAACGGTATTCCGAGAGATCCCCCTATCTTGCATATTTACTTTGGGACTACGGAACAGTATTTTGGGTGATCCCCCTGTACATTTACGTTAGGGACTACGAGACGCTATCTCAGGAGATCCCCTGTTGTTATCTCTGTGTACTAAGCTGTTACCTTTCTATGATTTCATTCTTGTTAAATTTTGGTCTTTATTTTACTGCGATATTTCATTCTATCTTGTTTTTATTATATATATACCAGTAGGGCCCTGATCTGACCTCGTCACTACTTGACCGAGGTTTGGCTTGGCACTTACTGGGTACCGTTGTGGTGTACTCACGCCTCTCCTGCACATGTTTATCGTGTGCAGATCCAGGTACCTCCTACCAACCTCGAGTTTAGTTGTGCGGTTGCTGCTTTTCAGGAGACCTCAAGGTACATCTGCCCGCGTCCGCACACCTCGGAGTCCTCCTATGTTAATTCTTCCCTTATTTCTATAGAAACTAATTATAGAACAGTTAGAACTTCGTAGAAGCTTGTGACTTACGGTGTTCCGGATCTTGGGAGTATTATGTAATATTCGAGAGTTGATTATTGTATATGCCGAGCAACATCTCAATTGCTTATTCAAATATCTGCTACTGTTAGTTATTAAATCTTCATGTTTTTCATTTCATTTCTGCAAAGTGTTAGGCTTACCTAGTCGTAGAGACTAGGTGCCGTCACGACATCTCACGGAGGGAGAATTTGGGTCGTGACAAAACAATTTTGACATAGTGATTGAATGTTCCTTAAAATATAATAATCAATCTGATATTGATGGTTTAGATTTATTTTTTAAATTGAAAATATTAAGGGAAGTAGTACAAGTAGAAGATAATAGTTTAATCGATATACTCAATCAAATAAAAAGACTTGATTCTTTTTCAAATGCTTGTATTGCTTATAGAATAATGTTAACCACTCCTGTTACCATTACTTTAGTGGAAAGAAATTTTTCAAAATAAAATTATAAGATCTTACCTTAAATCAACAATGTCTCAAGGGAGATTAAATGGATTAGATATATCGTCAAATTGAGAAAGACTAATTAGGAGAAATTAATTATAAGAAAATTATTAATAATTTTGCATCTAAAAAAGCTAGAAAAATATACTTTAAATAAAAAAAATATTTTTAAAAGAAGTTAAAGTCCCTCATCAAAGTTTGGCTTTAGGCCACAAAATTAGTCGAGTTGCCCCTGTTAATGCTAAGGGCCAAATTGGTTTAAGTTTACCATATGTGTACTAATGGTGTAAAAAGTATTTAGAGCCCGTTTGGCCAAACTTTTGGGAGGCCAAAGTACTTTTTTTGGGGGTCAAAATAATACTTTTTTGGAAAATTAAAGGTGTTTGACCAAAATAAAAAAGTACTTTTTAGCCGCAACAAAAACAGTCTTTCGACTTTTAGGGAGAAGCTACAAATTCCAACTTCTTCTAAGAAGTAGAAATAGAAAATTAATTTATTCAAGACAAAAATAACCTTACAATAAATTTATATTTTCAAAGTCCCTCATTAACTTAATATTTTTCTTTTCCTTTTTTTTTATTTCTACTATACATTCTTCTCTTTTTTATTTTAATCATATTTTTATTCTCTTTCTCCTATTTCTAAGAGTAGATTTTAAATTTTTATTAAATGATGTATTGTGATATATTTAAATTATCATGTAAATAATAAGTAATACAAGCAATAAGGATGTGCATAATTTGGTAAATACCGAATTAACGTACCAAAACCAAAAATTTTGGTATTTGGTATTCAATATTTTGATATTTGGTATGGTATTTGGTTTAAGTTTTAAAAAAAATTAGTATTAGGTATGGTATTCGGTATTTAAAAATAGTATACCCAAATCTGATACTGTACCTATATTATTGATTATCACATAAATATAAAAGTTCTAAATTTTACTTCTCGTTATATTTATTGTTTTTTTTAACCTTTACCACCTCTTTTTTCCATTATAATTGCTTTTCTCACTTTTATTTGGTTGCCTGCTTACGTTTCAACCTTTCTCCCATCTATGTTTAGCTTTTTTTTTTCCAACTATATTATATATTTTTATTTTCGTATTTGTGAGTACCCCACTTAAGAATATTAAAGTCTATGTCTTCTAGATAATATTCGAGCCGAGCAAACCGAAGTTACTAGATCGAATAAAGCAAAACCGAAATGAGAAAAGTCGAATCATACCGAATTTAATTAGGTATGGTATTAGTATAGCATTTTAAAGAAGGGAAAAAGATCAAATTTGTCCCTCTACTTTAATATATTAATGTTTATCCCTAGTTCTACTTTCGGTCCAATGCGTCCCTACCGTTAAGATAGTAGACAAAATTATCTCTGCCCTAGCAGAAGTTCACAGTGGCACCGGAACCCTTCTCTTAAACTGCCAACTAGGCAAATACTAACCCAAATTTTAAAGACCCATGCCTATTTCTTTGACCCACCTATGCAATGACCTTATAATCAGGCTCTTATACAATCACGTTCGTAAAGGCAATTGCATTTAATATTATTGATTGATAATCATTACTCCCCGGTCCATAATAAGTGACCAATTTGCTTTTTTTATTTTGGTTCAAATTAAGTGTCCACTTATATAATCAAGAAAAATTTCAATTTGCTTTTTCAAAATTACCCTTATGTACGTATCCCTAAAAAGTCATTTACTCCTCACATTTAATAAGAGAAGTAAGTGCTACTATAACTATGGTGCAGCATTTAATGAAGAGCATTTTAGTCACACTAACTATTTTCGTCTAGAATTTAGTATTTCCTTAATGGGTGTGCCCAAAGCAAATTAGTCACTTATTGTGGACCGGAGGGAGTAGTAAATAATATAATTTGTTATAACAACTGTTAATTACACTGATAGTATAAAAGATCATTATACTATAGTGCATATAATTTATAAATCTAAAATATTATATATTATTAATGTAAAGGGAAAAAACTAAAACTAGAAGTACTGTATATATACGAGAGCAATAGTATATTTATGCTGCTGGAGAAAGAAACCAACTTTGCTCGATCCCTTAATGATGAATTTTCCACCTGAATAGGTGTGTAGCACTACTTTAATTTGTTTTTGCCTATATAGCCAACTTTGGAAGGCCTATAATAGTCAAGTGCATTAACCGATTTTAAAAAAAAATTGGCATCTTCTCATACAAGGAATATTTAACACTTTCAGTTTAAATATTATTTAATACTTTTACTTTAAAGAATATACGTGTTTGATATATTTACAAAAAGTGCATCTCACTCTGGATCACCTTCTGGATTCGTATATTCGTTCGAGCAAAACTATTTTTGTAAAGGGATTCTTTTCATATGTTGGTGGCCTCTCATATAAATTACATATTCTGGTATTTCGCAATATGCAAAGCGTTGGAATAACTTTTTTGGTATCATTAATTAGGTGTCATGAGATGATAAGGATAATTAATCCACATTTAATTCTTTTTTGGCTCAGAATTCGAATGTGATTAGTATGACATGTGGGGTGATCACATTCTAGAGAGCTAAACAAAAATAAAAGTAAATAATTGGTATTTGGAACAACAAAAATATACAACAAAAACGTACTCATTACTCAAATGGTCACTCAGCTATCTCAAATTATCTCCCAAAGTCACTTTTCTTTCGTTTGTAACAACAAAGTCACTGAACTATGCCTATTGCGCTCAGAAGGTCACTCAACTAGATTTTCCAAATTTTGGATTGCCAAATACCTATTTTACCCTCTACATTACAAACATTTATCTTCTTTTTGTTTTTTTAAAACTTTTTAATATTATGATTTTTCCCTGTTTAATTTACATGATGGACTTACCTATAGAATAAATAAATATTATTTATAAATTAAAAGAAAGTTGTAACAACTAAATTTCGCTCCTGGAAAATAATAATCAAGACAAGAAATATAGCGACAAATATTATATTCCATTTCAAGTGATGAGGTTACAATCTCTAAAATATCTCTAAATCTAAAGAGATGTAGTCCTCTGATTCTTCTCCTCACGGATGATGGTTCAAGAGCTTGAAAGCTTGATCTTGAACTTGACGGATTTCAGATTTGTAGTACGTCACGAACAATTTGAAGGTCGTCACAAACCAGGATTTGGTGTTGGGTTATCACGAACGGAAGATTTGAAGTCGTCCGCCTATGACTTGAGTTCGCCTTTGGAATTTGACCACAGACGACGATTGCAGATATGGATGGAGACCTTGATGCTATTCTTCAGAGCTTCTTAAGCCTTTCCTTCTGCTTACTTGATTGTCCCTTAGCCTTCTCCTTTGACCCCTTTATATAGGTGTGGGGTGGAGTAATCTCCAAGAAAACCCTAGTGGATCATTGGGCTTGAGGCTTTTGGGCCGACCCATTTGATAGACCAATTGACGGGCTAGCCCAATAATATATTGGACCTTTATTTAAATAAATTTAATTGGATTTACAAACCCAATTATACCAGTACTGTGACTTGAGTGCCAAGAATTTTCCTAAATTTCATCAATTCCCCTTTCTATAAATTCAGTCCCTTCTTCTATGATTGTTACCATAGCAGCAGTTCTCCACTCTTGATGAAAGCAACAGTACCACCTTTTGGTTGGTTTTAGTAGGCACTCTTCAATAGTTAGCATTACGCAATCCCGTCGCTCGATTCTTCAATTATCAGCTTTGCGCGTCTATCGGGAAAAAAAATTATACCTCATCGTAGGAATTCTGAAATCACGAGCGGTTTGCGGCTACAGAAACTAGACTCGAAGTACTGCAACATATCAAAAATTTGGATTTAAATTCGCATCGTATCATCCCAGGTGAGCTTCCTAAACTTGGTTCAAGTTCTGTCACGCTAGATATTTCAGCTTTGCGCGTCTTAACCAAAAAAATCATATCTTGGTATAGGAGCATCGAAATCACGAGCAATTTGTGGATATAGAAACTAGACTCGAAGTACTGCAACATATCAAAAATTTGGATTTAAATTCGCATCGTATCATCCCAGGTGAGCTTCCTAAACTTGGTTCAAGTTATGTCACGCTCGATATTTCAGCTTTGCGCGTCTTAACCAAAAAAATCATATCTTGGTATAGGAGCATCAACATCACGAGCGGTTTGTGGCTACGAAAACTAGACTTCCGGAGATACGACATAGGTAAAAATCATAATCAAAATATGTTGATATATTCCCAGATGTTTTCTCGAATTTAGGCAATATATTATGACATGCTGCCCCATTTTGTCTTGCTGTTTTTTCATAGATTCTTCCCCTTTTTTCGCAGACTCTCGGAGCAGCACATAGGAATGTGAATTCCATCAGCAAGGATGCGTTTCATTAACCATGATACACCATACCCACACCTTGAGATTATTAGCGACAAGCAGAATCCGCGTGCCCAAGTTCTAACTTTAAAAGTTCATCCTCCGGTGATAGGTGCTTTCCCGCTCGCTAGAAAGCCGCTTGACGCCTCCCTTGATCTTGCAGAATGGTCGACTAGAGAGACGAAGGATGCATTGGACAGATTTTCGGGCAAAGCAACCAACATGAAGGTCCTACTTTTGAAGTCCTCCACCCATTAAAAGGTCGCGTCTGCTAGTCCTCCTCATCGTGATTACGATGGACGTCTCTCCACTTGGAGTGTTTCTCCTTCCGGCTTTGGTGAAGTTCTCTATACGTCCAAATATTAGGAGTGGGTAGAAGATGTTCTTGCCCGCAACAAGTTGACTCTGGATGGCATCAAGGTCAATGACGCCATCTTTGCTTTGTTGTTCACATATGACTACAACGAGAATGTCCTCCGTGCTTTTGTGAGCTTTGGCGTCCATCTACCAACACAATTTATACCTCTATTGGTGAACTCTCCATCTATTTGTGGGATTTGCGAGCAATCGGAGGCCTTCTGGTGCACGGGTCTTTCTACGACGAAGTTATCCCCTCGGCTAAGGAGTTGACACAAGAAGACGATCAAGGAAAACCTTTCCTCCTAAGAAGTTGTCTGCACCTGTTCTCGGCATTCTACAAACTCATAAAGGATGATGTCCACGAGGTCTCCATTCATGATTGGGTGGAGTTTTGGTTTTGAGGCCCGAGTAGGTATGCCAAGCCTCCGCAAAAATCATCAAGGAATCGGACTACAAGGCCAAAGTTGAATCATAATCCTTCTGGGAATATTGACGCGAGCTTCCTATCATGAACCGATGAGGAGAATGCCCCCTTTATTGAGCTTGGCGTGGAGGAGTCACTTAGAGCTGAGACTTATTTGGCGGCTTTCCTTGCATGTCGGCTTTGCAATTGTGTTCCCCAACAAGAAGATCGACTACATTCGTGCTAGTGTCTTCAAAATCGCGAGTCTGATGACTCATGGAGAGAAGTTTTCCTTGGCGGTTCCCGTCCTTGCAAGTATTTATCATGGTCTGAAGGAGGTCTCTACGCGTCCATCAGAAGAGGGACCTTTAATGACTCGTGAGTATGTAGATTGGTGGTCAGCTTGTCGAGTGCACTCTTCCCGACAAAGTACTCATATCATTTTGAAAGTTCCAAGGAAAGATGATATTCCTTTATCCTCCAAAGATGATCAACGTCAAAAGAACACTCACGAAGGGTCTTCCAAGTCCAAGTTAAGATCAAAAGATCCTTCGCCAAGCACCAAGGTCTTATCCAAGTCAACCCCTTCAACGGGCGGGGATGCCCATGTGGACAAAGGAGCTAAACATGTTTTGTTGACTTCCAAGACTACTACTGCCACTGTAGAGGTGACGAACAATCCTTGCAAAAGGAAAGCACCTCCTACTTCACCAAACAAAAATTTTGCGAAGACAACCAACGTCGTGCCAACAAACGAGGAAAGGACTCAAGCTTCTGCTTTGCCCAATGAGATTTTGAATCTTAGTGCAACTTCCAGTTCGAACGATAGTGATGTTAGTCACGTCATACATTGGAATCGTTCAAAGAAGAAGGCTAAGGACACGAGCCATAGTGAGTTTGCTGACTTGGATGCTCTTAGTATCGATACTGGATTTTTCGTAGAGGGTGACCCTAGCTCAACGATGCCGTTGTCTGAACTGGAGAAATGAGTAAATATTATTTCCTTCAAATTGACTCCCTTTTTTTTTAACACTATTCTTTTTTTTTCTTTTTTTTTGCAGTTGGGCGTCGATGAGTTGTATGATGATGTACTTGGTGACGACATGGTGGAAGACTGTGTTACAAGCCCAAATTCCCTCGGTGTGGCCGCAAAAAGTCCTCACACTTCATTTGATGGTGTTGAACATCATGCTGCAGACAATGCTCCATCGACGGATTTGAGTCTACCCAAAGAGTTGCACCTCGTTCTTCCAGAAGATGTTGTGCCAGCCATGACGAGTAAGATTGAGGTTGCCACAAGTCAAGTAAAACATCTAAAAGCCTTCGAGCCTACTCCATGGCCGTTGCATCTTAATGCTCCAAACTTCAAACCACAAGAGACTATTTCCCGTATTAAACTTTCTTTTGTTAACACGATGTGGCATACCTTGTGTGAATGGATCGAAGAGTTCTCTCTTGATTCTCTGGATAGCTTCAAAAAGTTGGAGGAAAGTATTGCTTTGAGTCTTGAGGAAATTAAGAAAGAAAATATTATTGATACTTCTACTTTAGAGGCTCTTGTCGAGGCTTTCTTCAAGACGTACGCAGATTACGATGCTCTAAGATCGTCCAAGATGACTAAAGAATTTCACCAAGAGTCACTTTCTGATGCACGACGACGCCTCGATGATGCCAAACAGGAATATGAAAAAGTGAGCGAGTCTGTAGAGAAACTTCAAGCCAGTCTTGCGAGTGTTGAACAACAGCTATCTTCCTTGGCCTCCAGAAAGAAGAAAATCGTCGCGCTCTTGGACAAACAACAGGTAAAGTTGGCTAAAATTCAAGAGAACGTTGACGTTACCGAAGGGGAGATTTATACCATTGAAGCCAATNTATATATATATATATATATATATATTCTTTCTTTTTTAGAAAAAGGTTTATTTGTACTAAACTAGGAGAATTATTCTTTTCTCTCTCTCTCTCTCTCTCTCTCTCTCTCTCTCTTTTTTTTTTTTGCTTAGGATTCTCGACTTGCGATTTTTTTTATAACTAATATCATGTAATGGAGTACTTATGTCTTGGAGCAATAAAAGTATCTTTATTTTTAATATGTGATATCTCTCTTTGAGACCTGGATTCGCTATGTTACTCCCAATTATTTCTTTCATAAATTTCAGTATATGTCTTGTATGTTGGCTTTGTTGCTTCGCGAAAAAGAATTCATATTTTGCTGTAGGAGACTTCAAATCATAAGCCGCTTGCTTCTACCGAAACTAGACTCATAGGACTGAAACATATCAAAAAAATTAGCACGAATCTCCTTTTGTATCAGCTGGAATTAATTTTCAAAGTCGATCTACACGTCTAGCTCGTGTTGAGCTCACAGCTTTGCGCACTCTGCGCAAAAGAAAATTGTATCTCGAGATAGGAGCGTCCAAATCACAAGACGTTTGCGGTGTCAGAAAGTAGACTCAGAGATCTAAAACTCGTATAGATTTCATAGCAAAACTCCTTTAGGACTGTCAACAGAAAATTCTTGAAGTCGACTCAACTGCAGTGAATTTTCAGATTTGCGTAGCTTCGGCGAAAATAATTGTATCTTGATCTAGGAGTGTCGGAATTGCAATCCGTCCATGCCGTTAGAAAGTAGGCTCGGAGATCTAAAACTCATATAAATTTCATAACAGAACTCTTTTCGGACCGTGAACAGAAAATTCACGAAGTCGACTCAACTGCAGTGAATTTTCGGATTTGCGTACCTTCGGCGAAAATAATTGTATCTTGAGCTTGGAGTGTCGGAATTGCAATCCGTCCGTGCTGTTAGAAAGTAAACTCAGAGACCTGAAGTATCTACGAATTTCATGGCAGAACTTTTTTCGGTCTACCAACAGAAAATTCGCGAAGTTGACGCGACTGCAGTGAGCTTCCAGATTCGCATGCATATAGAAGCCTCTGCGGCATAAGACCTTCTGGATTAGTCAAAGTTCCAGATCATGTATTCCACATTTTATTTAAGCTTATGCGACTGAACTTAGAATGAAACTCTTCTGCCTACGTACCTCGGTGAAGAGGATCAAGTCATAACGTAGTTCAAAATAGGTGAGTTTTCTTTTATGTCCTAACTTTTGCCTAGGCCGCCTCTTTCGAGGCTTTCAACCTAGCGGACTCCCTCTTTTTTTTGGGGGGGTGTCGTTCGCAGTTTAGGCTCGTGCGGGCCAGGAGCATTGCAGCATGCAGTTTAAGCTCATGCATCAAGGAGCGTCATGACTTGCAGTTTAGGCTCGTACGTCGAGGAACGTTTATTCTTCAAGGATAGTACCTCTTCAAAAATTTCCCGTTGATAGGGCCAATTCTCATGCCATCTGCATCAACTAACTTGTAAGCTCCACTTGAATAGGCTTCTTGCACAACATATGGACCATCCCACATTGAAGTGAATTTGCCCCAGATTTGCGAGAGGTGATAATAGGTCTTCTTACTGCAAGAACTTGATCGCCAACTTGGAAGAACCTCAAGCGAACCTTTTTGTTGAAAGCACGAGAAAGACGAGCTTGATAACATTCAAGACTTTGTTGAGCTTCTAGCCTTTTTTCATCAAGGAACTCAAGTTCTTCAAGGCGCAGACGAGCGTTTTCTTCTTCAGTAAGACCTTCTTAGACAGCGAGTCGCAAGGATGGTATTTGACGCTCATGAGGAAGAACTGCTTCGACTCCATAAACAAGATAATAAGGAGTTGCTTGAGTCGGCGTGCGATGAGTCGTCCGATTGGCCCACAAAGCTTCTTCCATTCTGTCATGCCAATCTCTTTTAGACTTGGAGACGACCTTCTTTAACAAGTTGCAAAGTGTCTTGTTAAATGCTTCAGCTAGTCCATTTGCAGCAGCATAATACATTGACGAATTACGTTGCTTGAAGCCAAAAAGTTCATAGATCTTGGTCATCAATTTGTTATCAAACGGTTTGCCATTATCTGTTATTATATAACTAGGAATGCCGAAACAATATATGATGTTCACTCGAATGAAGTTTGCAACATTCTCTTTCTTCACTTCCTTGAGAGCGACGACCTCGGCCCATTTTGAGAAATAATCAGTTGCGGCCAAGATGTATAGATGTCCTCCAGAAGATTTTGGAAGTGGTCCAACAATATCTAATCCCCAAGCGTCAAATGGCCAAGATGCAACAGTAGGGTGTAACATTTCAGGTGGTTGGTGTATAAAATTTGCATGAAACTGGCAAGCCTTGCATCTTCGAGCATAATCTAAGCAATATTTCACCATTGTCGGCCAGTAGTAACCCATCCTCTTAATGTGGAAGTGGAGCTTCGGCCCGGATTGATGTGATCCACAAACTCTAGAGTGTGCCTCTTGCATAGCTTGAGTTGTTTCATCTTCCCCTAAACAACGCAAGAGAACTCCCTCAAATGATCTTCGATACAAAGTGTCTTTGTAGTAAAGGAAGCGGGGGGCACGCCGACGAATTTCGGTCTTTCTTCTTGGATCTTCTGGAAGTATCCTGTAACATAAGTAGCCGACCATGGTTTGTCGCCAATCAACCTTCACAGCTTCAGCGACGGCTACCAAAATGCTCGAGCTTGCTTTCTTCATCCTCGTTCTCATTTGGCGGTACTATCCATTTTTGGCAGATAGTGATTTGTGTCTGGCCTGGTGTCGAAGCTAGAGTAGCTAGGGCGTCAACTTTCTTATTTTCCTTCCTTGGCACATGCTGAAGAGTTATTGCCAAGCCATCCAATTAATTTCTGCGCATAATCATAATAAGGACGCAATTCTGGCTTTTTGACCTCGTAGCTACCTAGCAATTGATTGATCACTAACTCAGAATCTCCAAAAATATGTAATTGGAGTTGTCTCATATCAACGGCCATCTCAAGCCCAAGTATGAGTGCTTGATATTCTGTAACGTTGTTGGTGCAATGTTGTGTTAAGGTGAAGGAATATGGCAAGACTTCCCCTTGAAAAGTGACAAACACAACACCTGCACCAGCTCCTTCACGATGTGCGGCACCATCAAAATACATTTTCCATGGTGGTTGCACTTCGATGACTTTTGAATTGCGAAAACTAATGCCAGACACAACTTTTCTATCGGAGAATACTTCAGCTCATTTGGGGTCATCATCCTACTCAGGTAGTAGAGGGAATTTTCTTTACTTTCACCATTTTCTTGGGCCAAAAGGGCTCCAACTGACCTTTCTTGGGCTGCAATATATAGAATCAATGGCTTTCCTGGTATAGGGGCTGCCAGAACTGGAGGTTTCATCAAGTAGGATTTGATGCTTTGGAATGCATTGCTATAAGCTTGGTCCCATTCAAAAGGTACGCCCTTCTTCATGAGACGGCTAAAAGGTTGGCACTTCCCTGCTAGATTTGAGATGAATCTTCTAAGGTACACCAATTTTCCTTGTAGACTTTTCAGTTCATGTATATTTTTGGGCTCGGGCATCTTCAAGATTGCATCAACTTTGGCTTGATCTATCTCAATCCCTCGATATCGAACAATGAAGCCAAGGAATTTTTCAGAAGTAACTCCAAAGGCACATTTCAACGGGTTCATTCTAAGTTGATATCTCCGGAGTCGTTCGAACACCATTCTTAAGTCTTGCAAGTGGTCTCCTCTCTTTCTTGATTTCTCCACTAAATCATCCACATAGCATTCCACATTCTTATGGAGGATGTCGTCAAAGATATTCTGCATTGCCCTTTGATATGTGGCGCCAGCATTCTTCAAGCCAAAAGGCATTACTTTGTAGCAATAAATGCCCTTAGGAGTGCGAAATGCAGTAAGCTCTTCATCTTTTGGTGCCATACGTATTTGATTGTAGCCAAATGATCCATCCATGAAAGACATCGCCTCGTATCTGGTGGTGGCACCAATCATAAGCTCTAGAATGGGGAGCGGAAATTCGTCCTTAGGGCATGCATTATTGAGGTCTCTAAAATCGACACAAACTCGAATTCGGCCATTCTTCTTCTTCACAGGAACAATGCTTGAAATCCATGTAGGATATTTAACCTCCCGAATGAAACCAGCTTCGATGAGTTTATTGACCTCGGCTTTGATTGATGGGATCAATTCTAGCCTGAAGCGTCTTTGGGCTTGCTTAACAGGACGAGCTCCTTTCTTGACTGCGAGATGATGAACTGCTACTTTAGGATCTAAACCAGGCATCTCTTTGTAGCTCCAAGCAAAGACATCTATATATTCTTTGAGTAGCTCCACATAAGTGCTTTCTTGTGGTTAATAGGGCACTTACATAGGTGGGCCAGAAGTCTTCTGCAGTGCCAAGGCTGACTTCTTTCAATGCATCAACATTCATTTTAATTCCTTCTTCTAGTTCCGCAGGAGCGTCCTCGACATCTTCGTCTTCTTGAGGATCACCATCATTAAAAGATATACGGCCACACCAAGAGGCATCTCCCAAATTTTCGTCAACTTTCCTTAGGGATGAAGTGTGTTGCTCCTCATTTGCAGCAATGTGATATGAAGATCCTATACTTTCTTCATCTTCGTCACGCTCTCTAGTGTGGACCACTGTGCGAGCCTTCACTTTGAGTACCTCTCCACATAAAATCAAAAGTTCTGATTGTCGCCTCATTCTGGAAGGGATCAGGCTTTGACACTATTTGGAGATACTTTGGACTCTAGATGGCAAAGGTCTTCTTATTTTTTCATAATTTCTTTGGGACTTGTTCTTCTTCTTTTTCAATGGCCCCAACCTCTCAAATACAGAAGTTCTTGTAGTTGGTTCTCCAAGTCGATCAAAGATAGAAGGCCTTTTATTAGGATCAGCGGGTTCATCCTCCATCGTGATATAGTTAATACTTGCTCTTCTAATGGAGATGCGAACTGGTGGGAGTTGTTTGTAACCTAGACCCTCGCGTGATTGCTTCACCACATGCTCCTTATCCTTCATCGTGTTTGCTTTCCTAGTAGCTTCAGGTGGGAGCTTCCCTAGCTTAGATGGTTCATTGGGATCATATCCAGCCTTTGCGAACAACCTATAAGCATTCGGATCAAAACCTTCATTTGTGTGTTTCGTGGGGAGTGCCTTATTTTGAGGCATGTTAGGGGCCACAAAATTTTCCAGTAGCTTTGAAGATAACTTTATGGTATCAATCTGCTTGATAGGAAGGGTTAATTCTCTTAGTGCATCTTTTTGGAGGCTTGATGATTCTCCTTCATCTTTCTTCACTTTTGGGACGTAACGAAATAAAGGAGCTATTTTCTTGATAGGAAGGGTTAATTCTCTCAGTGCATCTTTTTGGAGGCTTGATGATTCTCCTTCATCTTTCTTCACTTTTGGGACGTAACGAAATAAAGGAGCTATTTTCTTGCCTTTGGCCTTCGTGATTCATCAACTTTTACTCCATTCATGATGTGGTTCTTCAAGTAGAACTTTGCATCAGCGAAGTATGCCTCGGCTTCAGCGAACGGCTTGTCGTCAGCAACTATCTTCTTTTCGACTCCATCTTTATTATATTTCAAACATTGGTAGTAAGTTGATAGGACAACTTTGTTCTCGTGTATCCACGGCCTGCTAAGCAATAAATTGTATGAAGTCTTTGCGTCAATCACATGCATCCATGCGGTTGATTGCATATCTCCTATGGCGATTCCCAGTTTGATAGCTCCTATGGCCCTTTGTCCCCCTTGATTGAATCCTTGAATCATCAGTCGGCTTTCAGAAAGGTCTTCAGTTGAGATGCCGAGTTCTTTCATTATGTGAATGGGAAGAATGTTAACTGCAGATACGTCATCTATCAAGATTCTGTTTATCCTCTGCTCTAGCACATAACCGACTATAAACAAAGGGCGATTGTGTGGTGTCTCACCAAGTAGGAGATCGTCTTCGGTGAAGGTGATT
This sequence comes from Nicotiana attenuata, assembly GCF_001879085.1. NCBI lineage: Eukaryota > Viridiplantae > Streptophyta > Magnoliopsida > Solanales > Solanaceae > Nicotiana > Nicotiana attenuata. Next base: position 84,379 of record NW_017672847.1, read on the forward strand.
TTTGTATTACAGACATCTGCTTCTTGGAAGGAGGACTCAACAAAACTATTAGACAGTGATGGAGAGAGTGTTGACTTGACTTCGTTCTTTTCCTCTTCTTCTTTATCAGCATTACAGCACAAGGCTTTGTCATCATCGTCAGAAATCCTCATGCGAAACCAACTCGGCAAAAATTCTCCCGAAGTCACCGGGTGGCGTGGCTTTTGGTGATGGTGTGTCTCTATCTCCACCTTCTTTGGGTTTTAACCATTTGTAGCTTCTTTAGTCTTCTCACCATCTTATTCCTCGTAGGTTGCTTCGTTGATCCTTTTTGCAGACTCAATTTACGGCGTCTTCGACGAGTCACCAGGGTCCATCCTTCTTCATCAGGTTGATCAACTCGGACTTTGTCATCCTCCAACAATTCTTTATCTTCATTCCCTTCACATGTGCATATCTCAATCGGATCGAATGAGCAAAAGGTAATGGACACATGGTTTGTGCTTGCCTTTTCGTCTTCGAGCTCGATCTTCTTTTGACGAGCCAAATCCCTAACTTTGTCCTTGAAAACAAAGCACTTCTCAAGAGGGTGACCTACAAGCCGATGGTATTTGCAGTAATTCGGGTCATTGCTTTTTCTAGCTTCATCTGGCCGCTTCATCTCTGGCAGCTCAATAAGCTTTAACTCTATGAGTTCTTCAAATATTGCAGGCACATCAGAGTCTAGAAATGGGTACTCCTTTTCTTGCATCTCTTTGAGAGTCAACTTCCGATTTGCATTGTCTTGAGAGGAAGTTGTTTTCATACTCTGTTTCTTGCTCACCTTGGTAGTGAACTTCAAAGGAGAGGCATTGACGTTCATGGATTCTTTGCTTTCATTCTTGGGTACGAACTTGCTCCATTTTTTGACTTCTTGCTTATCCCTTCCCTTGCGATGTTCGTAGATGGGCAGCCCTTCGTTTCCCGTAGAAGCCATGCTCAACTCCATATCATGAGCACGGGTGGCAAGTTCTTCAAATGTCCTGGGCTTAATTCCTTGCAAGATGTAACGAAGTTCCCAGTGCATTCCTTGGATGCACATCTCTATGCCAGAAGCTTGTTTAGCCTATCTTTGTAGTTAAGGCTTGCATTCCTCCATCGATTGATAAAGTCAATAACTGGTTCATCTTTTCGTTGGCGAGTGTTCGTAAGTTCCACCATGCTCACAGTACGCCTCGTGCTATAAAAGCGATTGAGAAACTCTTGCTCCAATTGGTCCCAACTATCAATGGATCCAGCCTCGAGGTCGGTGTACCAATCAAAAGCATTCCCCTTTAGTGAGCGGACGAACTGCTTGACAAGGTAATATCCATAAGTCCCTGCATTGTTGCATGTCTCAACAAAGTGCGCAACATGTTGCTTTGGATTTCCCTTGCCATCGAACTGCTGAAATTTGGGAGGTTGATAGCCGGCAGGCATCTTCAAGCTATTGATTCTCGTAGTATACGACTTTGCATACGTGAGAGAAGACTTTGAAGCGACCTCATACTTATCCTAGATAGTTCCCATAATGAATTCCTTCAATTGTTCTATGGGAATTGATCCTTCGGAGGAGACATGAAGTTCATTGGCGGATGACACTTGTTTTGTTGGAGGATCAGCCTTCTCGTGGACTTCAGGAAGCTTTCTAGGTGCATGACTTGATTCTCCATCCATCATGCTTTCAACTATGTCTGTCAATTTTGCACTACGGACATCTTGATCTTGAGCATACTTTGTTAAGCCATCAATCGCCTTTGTCAGGTTTGCAAGTTGCTCCTCCATTGTCGAAGTGTTAGTCATCATTGCCTCCATGATTATTGCAGATGATGAAGAATAATCGAGACCTTCCCATGGATTGAACTCAGTTTGGAACATGTCATGTGGCGAGATTGGCGTAGAACCAACACTTAAGACTTCATCATCAGGTTGGGTAAGCTGACTCTTGGTATTGTATAAAGTAATGTGAGCAAGAGCTTTCTCCACAACTTCTGCAATATTATCTCCTCTCTCTGACTTGCTAGTAGAGGACCTTTCTTCTTCGGATGATGAAGATCTGAAAGCGTTCATTGGTGCAGAAGACACTTGGAGTGCTTGTTGTCCCAAGACGCTCGCCTTGCTCTGGGTGATTGGCCCAAGACTCCCCATAGTAACGTTCAAGATACTTTCAACGTCAGAAGAAAACTTGGAGTCAGCAACTTTTGAGTTGATCTTCTTTGAAGTCATCTTAGTGATCTTGAATGTTGAGAGTTGAGAAGAGATGAGAGGTAGAGATAGTCCCACTGGGCGTGCCAAAATTTGTAACAACTAAATTTCGCTCCTGAAAAATAATAATCAAGACAAGAAATATAGCGACAAATATTATATTCAATTTCAAGTGATGGGGTTATAATCTCTAAAATATCTCTAAATCTAAAGAGATGTAGTCCTCTGATTCTTCTCCTCACAGATGATGGTTCAAGAGCTTGAAAGCTTGATCTTGAACTTGACGGATTTCAGATTTGTAGTACGTCACGAACAATTTGAAGGTCGTCACGAACCAGGATTTGGTGTTGGGTTATCACGAACGGAAGATTTGAAGCCCTCCACCTATGACTTGAGTTTGCCTTTGGAATTTGACCACAGACGACGATTGCAGATATGGATGGAGACCTTGATGCTATTCTTCAGAGCTTCTTTAGCCTTTCCTTCTGCTTACTTGCTTGTCCCTTAGCCTTCTCCTTTGACCCCTTTATATAGGTGTGGGGTGGAGTAATCTCCAAGAAAACCCTAGTGGATCATTGGGCTTGAGGCTTATGGGCCGACCCATTTGATAAAAGACCAATTGACGGGCTAGCCCAATAATATATTGTACCTTTATTTAAATCAATTTAATTGGATTTAAATAACAAACCCAATTATACCAGTCCATGTTACTTAATTGGACCAATATATATTTAATTTGTGGTAAAATCTGAATTTCTTATGGATTTAAATTTTGACAAAATTTTAATTGTCTACAAAAGTATTTAAGCATATATAATGCTAGAATAACAAAATAATGAGCATACTAAAAAAATTAATTCGAATAATTTGTAAGTAATAATAATTTTAGTATTAACAACAGAAATTCAAAAATTTATTTACACAATTCAGAATGAAAGAAAATAAAGGCTGTAAAATATATATTCCATGCACATAATATAAAAATAATTATTTAAATAAAGGTATTTTCTAATATACATTACATATTCTTGAAAATTATGTTCAATTATATTATATATATTTCATGCACGACTTAACATAGCATATTTTACCATATACAGATAGTCCCCCTGCTTTCTGGTGACATAACTTTGTGACGTCGGAAAGTTGATAAAAACATAATAGAGCATAATTTTCAAGAATATATAATAGCAACAACAATAACAACAAATAACAACAACAACAACTACTCAATAAAGTCCCACATAGTGGGGTCTGGGGAGGCTAATGTGTACGCAGACCTTACCCCTGCCCCGATAGGGGCAGAGAGGCTGTTTCCAAGAATAAAATATATATTATAAAAATACCTTTATTTAAATAATTATTTTTATATTACGTGCATGGAATATATATTTTACAACCTTTATTTTCTTTCATTCTGAATTGTGTAAATAAAGTTTTGAGTTTTTGTTGTTAATACTAAAATTATTATTACGAACAAACTATTCTAATTAATATTTTAACTATGATCATTATTTTGTTATTCCTGCATTATATATGCTTAAATACTTTTTATTTTTTTAATATATAAATAATATTTATTTATTCTATAGGTAAGTCCATAATATAAATTAAAAAGGGAAAAATCATAATATTAAAAAGTTTAGAAAAATAAAAAGAATATAAATGTTTATAATTTAGAGGGTAAAATAGGTATTTGGCAATCCAAAATTTGGAAAAGCTAGTTGAGTGACCTTATGAGTGCAATAGGCATAGTTCAGTGACTTTATTGTTACAAACGAAAGAAAAGTGACTTTAAGAGATAATTTAGGATAGTTGGGTGACCATTTGAGTAATTGACTCCAACAAAAACTACCAAAATACTTCCTTTTCAAAAAGAAAAAAAAAAGATTCTATTACCTTCCCGAAAACTCTTATTCTATTTTATGTCTGATGTAACGATCCGACCGGTCGTTTTGAGCTCTAGCATGTCGTTTGGCAGTTTGAGGCCATGAGCAACTTCAATTCAGGTATTGTAACTTGTACGCGTGGTCGAAATCGAATTTTGGGAAGTACGGGGTTGATTTGGAAAGAAAATTCTCATTTCGAAAGCTTTAAGTTGGCAGAATTGACTAATATTGGATTTTTGAGTAAACGAGCTCGGAATCAGGATTTGGAGGTTCCAGCAGGTCCGTATGATGATTTTGGACTTGAGCGTATGTCTGGATCGGATTTTGGATGAACCGAGAGGGTTTCGGCGCCTACAGTGTAAACATATTGGAGGAATTTCATAAGTTTGGGTTAAAGTGCATCTCAGTATTATCGATGTCCGTTTGGGGTTTCGAGTTTGGAAATAGCTCCATAGGGAGATTCTGGTATTAGGAGCGCGATCGGAAGTGGATTTGGGGTCCGTAGTTCATTTTGGAGTTATTTGGCGAAAGTTAGAAATTTGAAGGTTTTTGAGAGGTTTGACCGGAAGTAGACTTTTTAATCGGGGCCGGATTCTATTTTCGAAAGTTGGAGTAGGTCCGTAATGTCGAATATGACTTGTGTGCAAAATTTGAGGTCAATCGGACGTGATTTGAGAGGTTTCGGCATCGAATGTAGAAGTTTGAAGTTCTAAAGTTCATAATGCTCGAATTGGGGTGTGATTCGTGATTTCGATATTGTTTGATGTGATTTGAGGCCTCGAGAAGGTCCGCATTTTGGTTTGGGGCTGGTTGGTATAATTGGTCGGGGTCCAGGGGGCCTCGGGTGGATTCCGGATGGTTGGCGGATCAAACTTGGAATTTGAATAAGGAAGAAAGCAGCTGACTTCTGGTGTAACCGTACCTGCGAGGCTTGGGCCGCAGGTGCGGAGCCACAGAAGCGGCATTGGTGTCGCAGAAACGGAAGTGGCTGGGCTAGGATAGGACCGCAGATGCGGTCATCTTGCCGCAGAAGCGGGACCACACATGCGGAAGGAGACACACAAAAGCGGAAGGAGGGGGCTTGGTGAAGGATCGTAGATGCGGTAGTGGGGCCGCACCAGCGGAACCGTAGAAGCGGTCAAGTGACTGTAGATGCGGAAATGCTGGAGGCAGTGAGTTTCTTTAAATCGCGGTTGGTTCATTTCAACCCCATTTCTTCCACTGGAGCCGATATTTGGAGCAACTTTGAGGTGCCATTTTCACCACCAAGCATGAGGTAAGTGATTTATACTAGTTTTGAGTTAAATACATGATTGTGTATGGATTTGAACATGGAAATTAGTGGAAAACTTGGGATTTGAGGGAAAACCTAGAAAATTGGTTTCTTGGATTTTGACCATGATTTTGGACATGAAAATGAGAGTAAATTGTATATTTGAGTTCGTGAGGTTGTGAGCAAACTTTATCTTCGACAATCTCGGAATCCGGGCACGTGGGCCTGAGGGCGATTTTGTCAACTTTTCGATCGGTGTTTTAAAATTGTTATACATTGGATTAATATGAGTAATTGAACATATATTAATGGTTTGCATGAAAATTGGCTAGTTTTGGAGCGTTATGCGCCGATTTGAGCCTTCGGAAGGGCGTAGAATGTCGGTTATGGAACTTCGGAGCGAGGTGAGTCTGTTTTCTAACCTTGTAAGAGGGAATTGTCCCCATAGGTGAATTAATTGAATATGTGCTCCTATTTGTGGAGGCTACGTACGCACGAGGTAACGAGATTCCGTGCATAGCTACTATTATGCTTAAGCCCGGGTAGTCTAGGGCCCAAAAACATGCTTTACTTGTGATTTTGCAACTTTGCTATCAATTTAAAAATGCTTAAAACACATCGAACGTGTAAATGAAGTTCTAAAAGTCTAGATATTATTTCTTGACTTTTAAAAAGAGAAACTTGCCTTTCCTGAATAATTGCTCCTTGATGAATCCTTGATTTGACTGTTTGAATGTGTTTATCTATTGTGGAACGTGCTGAACGCCTCGGTAGATTGAATAGATGCATCTATGGTTTGTGTCATTCGACCCTCTGGCAGTGCACAATTTAAATATTTGTTGGACCGGACCGTACGACCTCGGCATGATTTGCGCATGCTTGTATTGCATGCCTTGAGATTCATAGATGTTGATATTTATTCTCCCTGGCCTAAGATAAATGTATAAATGATGAAAATGAATTTGGAAAGTTCCTAAAAACGAAAGATTTGTTTACTTACCTCATGCTACTGAGTTACAACCATTTTTATGAAAATCCTCGATTTACTATATTATTGGTATATTGGACCACTAGTAAGTGTCGAAGTCGACCTCTCGTCTCTACTTCTTCGAGATTAGACGGGATACTTACTGAGTACACGTTGTTTTTTTGTACTCATGCTACACTTGCTGTGCATTTTTGTTGCACATACACATGTACCTCTAGTGGCCTAACGGGCGTAGCAGCATGGATGATACGGAGACTTAGGTGAGCTGTATCTCTCGAGGCGACCCACAGCCAGCATAGTCTCTTTCAGTGTATAGAATTTACTTTCTGTCCAATTTGTATTCCGGACAATTATTGTACTTCATTTGATTTTCTAGTGATTGCTTATGCACTTGTGACACTAGGTTCTGGGATGATTTCGGGATTATTCAGTAAATAAATTTTGTAAAGATATCATTATTATTCAGTGAAGTTTATTATTCCTTGTTTAAATGTTTAGAAGAAATGATTTTGAAAATATTAAAACGAAAATTTACTAGTAATATGGTGTTGGCTTGCCTGACAGTGGTGTTCGGCGCCGTCACGACCCTTAGTGGATTTTGGGTCGTGACATGTGAGATGCAATAGACCCTTGTGGTCCGGCCCTTCCCTGAATCTCACATAAAGCAAGAATTTAATGTACCGTGCTGCTCTTTTTTACGTGTGAGATGAAGCATAAAAGGCCGGCCTTAAAAAAGATGATATTATTGAAGGTTTTAAGTTATATATATATATTGTAATACGAGTTTTACGTTATTGATATAATTTAATTTGTTATACCGAATTACTCATTATTTATTTCAAGTTTTCAATCAATGTTTAGTAAATAGATTACTTGTCATTATCTATTAGTAACTTTTTTGTATGAATAATTTTTAGGGAAAATACACAAGTACCCCCCTGACCTATACCCGGATTTCCAACTACACACTTTTTCCTCACAGGAATCCTATTACCTCCCTAAATTTATTTTAAATGGAATTATTTGCACCCTTAACGCTGACGTGGCAGAGTGTGTGTATTTTACTCTCCCAAAGGAGAGTGAGAAGAAGGAAAAAACGATTTTCAGATTATTTTTTTGTTCCTTTTTACCATTTTTTCTTACTTTTTTTTTCCTCTTCCTTTTCCTTTTTCTTTGTCTTTTTTCTTTTACTTTTTTTTTTTCGTTTCTTCTCTAATTCTGACAGATATTCATTCACCGGCGACTTTATCTAACCGTTTTTCTTCTATTTTTTTTTACTCACAAATTAAACTCTAAAAAAGATCTATTCATAAGAAAAGCAAAATACACTCAGATTTGGGGGAAAAAATTCATCATCGGAAAACCTTCCCCTGGAAAAAGTTTTCTCAGCTTATATTCGTTTTTATTTCTTTTGCTCTTCATCCCACACATAAATTACACTTTATATATATATAAACAAAACACACTTAGATCAGGATAAGAATCTGTCGCCAGAAAAAATGATGTTTGCGAAATTCCGACAACCACCATTTTATACCGCCGGTGACCAAAACAAAAAGAAAGAGAATGAAATAACCCAAAAAAACAATGAGAATAATAAGAAATAAGAAAAAAGGATAAGAAAAAGAAGAACGAAAAAGGGCTATATGTGTCCCTGAACTATTAAATATTAGTTATATATATCCCTCGTTATACTATTCGACACTTTCTACCCCTGCCGTCACCTATTTAAACATATTTACCCCTCAATCTAACAGACCCTTGACTCCAGCCTTTCTGTTACACGTGGCTTCATCTTAAGCCCCCACCCTCTTTTTTTATTTTTGATTTTGTAAAGCCCCATCTTAATATGTATTAACCCAAATTAATACCTCTTAATAACCCACCCCAAGACCCCATCCTAAAGGTTAATTAAAGACTTGCCGCCGCCATTGCCTCCGTGACCACCAGCATCTCCACAATGAAATTTCTCTCTTTCCCCATCTCTTCTATTTTCATCCCTCCAGCAACCTTTTTGCTCTCCCACAATGAAACTTATGATCTCTCATCACCTTCAACATGGACTATCACCGAAAAATTTTGTAATTTTGCCGGAAAATTTTATTTTTGTGTACTCTAAATTCTAACTTCTTAGAAAACACATAATATCAACAACTACTAACCAAATCATATTCGCACTCATTTCGTTCCGAAATAAACCCATACCGAAGTTATCAAATCAAAATCTTAAGATTCTTCAAATTCTCTAAGATGAATATGTGTCTCCATTAAAACAATTATTTTGTGTTCACCCAAAAGGTATTACAGAAAGGGAAAGAAAATAGAAGTTGGCGTATAAGAACAAATTGAATAGGACTTTGAACATTTGTAGGATTTAAATAACTTTGTTTTGTTTCTGAAAAATCAAGTAGGCAAGTAGCTAAATAAAAGCATCGAGGAGGAAGATAAGACCGATTGAAGATACTATATTTAGTGCGCAAAGCAAGCATATTCTGTGCATTATATATTTTCCTCTGTTAATCATTGAGTATAAATGAACGGAGTGGAGGAATACGAGAACCCCAAGTACTGGAGCTAATCTGGAGATTCAATTACTGGGTCCTTGGGGTGGGTTATTAAGAGGTATTAATTTGGGTTAATAAATATTAAGATAGGGCTTTACAAAATCAAAAATAAAAAAAGGGGGTGGGGGCTTAAGATGAAGCCACGTGTAACAGAAAGGCTGGAGTCAGGGGTCTGTTAGATTAAGGGGTAAATATGTTTAAATAGGTAACGGTAGGGGTAGAAAATGTCGAATAGTATAACGAGGGATATATATAACTAATATTTAATAGTACAACGACACATATAACCCTTTTCCGTAGTACAAATATTATCATATTACTTTTCTAAATGGACTGTGTTGAACCAGTTCAAAGGTTAAACATAGAAGCTCTTTTAAAAATGGCATAAATCTACTAATAATTATATTACTTATTATTTTTGTATTATTAATGTTAATAAAATATTAAATTGAATTCTTCTTTCCGTTTTTACTTAATATGAAAGTCTAATTTTTTTTATTAAGATTACAACATAAGAAGTTAAACTGCATCTTTCTTTATTTTATTTGTTTCTTGAAATTATTGTTTATGTTTTTGTCTTTAGTTTTATCTTATCCATATAGCATAAAGCATGACCATATGAATTATTATTCAAAAGAATTCTCATCTCAAAAAATAAATTAGTCTTATTATTTTATATATCTCCACATTGACGTTATAAATTTATATATTTGTTTTCCTTTTCTTTTATAATAGTTTCCTTAAAAAATATATAGATATTTTAATTATTTTAAATTCAAATTAAAAAAGAATAACTAATTATTAACTAAACTAACTAATTTTGTCCTAAAATTTGACACTTGATGAATTTTTATTGTGACACTTGGCATCATCACATTAATTTGCTTCTCCTATTCTATATAGAAGATAGATTTCTTATTTATAAAATTATCTTTGGCACTTAAACATTTTTTTCAATACTTGGCGCTTATAAGTTAATTATATGAAATGGTGGAGCTAAGTATGTTGAATAGGGGTTCAATTGAATTTCATTCGTCTAGAATTACAACAATCATCTTGCAATATTGAAGTTTAAATAAGACGAAATAAAATAAAACTTAAGGCAAATTCATGACATAAATTTTTTAAAGAACCAAATTAATGATTCGTGACTTATTTGAAATTAAATAAACTTGATACTTTTCAACAAGAAATTAAATTATGCTAGAAAAACATTCCTAAAGTTTCTAACATAACTAAAAATGGGTTTCTAGTTTCTCGAACTTGATGAGTTTCGTCGATTATTATTTCAATTTCAAATTCAATTAGTCTTAAAGTAATTATATGTATGTTGCATGAACAAAACTTTAGAATCATAGTTAAGTACGAATTATGATCTTTTAGTTTTTACCCATATTATCCGCCGATTATTTCGTTTTTTATCCGTATTAAATATGGGTCGGGTCGGATATTTTATCCGTTTTTTCATTACCCGTTTTCGACCCGACCCGACCGTTTGCTACTCTTATTTGTGAGTAACGTCTCACATTAAAAGTTGATAATCAAGAGAAGTTGNGAATAAACCCATACCGAAGTTATCAAATCAAAATCTTAAGATTCTTCAAATTCTCTAAGATGAATATGTGTCTCCATTAAAACAATTATTTTGTGTTCACCCAAAAGGTATTACAGAAAGGGAAAGAAAATAGAAGTTGGCGTATAAGAACAAATTGAATAGGACTTTGAACATTTGTAGGATTTAAATAACTTTGTTTTGTTTCTGAAAAATCAAGTAGGCAAGTAGCTAAATAAAGCATCGAGGAGGAAGATAAGACCGATTGAAGATACTATATTTAGTGCGCAAAGCAAGCATATTCTGTGCATTATATATTTTCCTCTGTTAATCATTGAGTATAAATGAACGGAGTGGAGGAATACGAGAACCCCAAGTACTGGAGCTAATCTGGAGATTCAATTACTGGGGTCCTTGGGGTGGGTTATTAAGAGGTATTAATTTGGGTTAATAAATATGAAGATAGGGCTTTACAAAATCAAAAATAAAAAAAGGGGGTGGGGGCTTAAGATGAAGCCACGTGTAACAGAAAGGCTGGAGTCAGGGGTCTGTTAGATTAAGGGGTAAATATGTTTAAATAGGTAACGGTAGGGGTAGAAAATGTCGAATAGTATAACGAGGGATATATATAACTAATATTTAATAGTACAGGGACACATATAACCCTTTTCACAAAGAAGAAAGAACAAAAAAAGTACTAAAAATACATGTGGGGGCGCGTGTACCTCACCACTTGCCAAGAGTTAGGTTGTCAGCTTTAAGGGTGCAAATAATTACATTTAAAATAAATTTAGGGGGTAATAGGATTCCCGCAAAGAAAAACTGTGTAGTTAGGAATTCGGATATAAATCAGGGGGTACTTATGCATTTTCCCTAATTTTTATACCGTCAATACAAAAAAACTTAAGCGTTTTATTAGATAAGATATTCACCTTTCACAATCACTAAAACGGAAAAGGGAATTTGGGGCATATAGTTCCATGCATCACGTTTTCAGTGTTATCATAAGATATTGAAACTGACGTTCAAAATCCTTGTCAACAGCTTCCATTTACAACAACGATATCGCCCATATTCCCGGCGGAGGCAGGATCTCCGCGAAAAGGTTCAAAAAGGAAAAAAGTTAAAAAAGATTGTAGTTAGTGGAAATTGAACATATGATTTTATAAAGGTTTTGAACCCCTTTAACCACCAAGCTACACTTTTTGGTGTATTAAGGGGATTCAAAACTTAATATATAGAGGTAAAAAATAAATTTTACCTTATACACATTATAATTTTTCGGCGAAGGGGTTCCCTTCCGCCCCCCTAATTCCGCCCCTGCCCACTAGGCGTGAGACAAATATTGCACTTCTTTTTCTTTTTTCAAAAGAGAAACAAAGTAATAAAGGCTAGTTTTTTTTTTTTTTTGGTAGGATAATAAAGGCTAGTTACAAATCAAGTGAGGGAATAAAACGGTAAAACCTCAACAATATTTTTTGTAATATGTAAAAAAATACTAGAAAGCTCAAGCCCATGCAATTCAAAACGACACTCTAAATTAAAGGCTGAATTGAATTAACCTCCCTTAGATATTTAGAAATTCTTATTTACCTTGAAAAGAAATAAACTATTTTTTAAGAGAAGAACCAGAACCTCTTATTATTATTATTATAATTATATTTGTCTTTTATGATATTTGCGTATTCTTAAGAAAGATATTTAATAACCTTAATTATAAGAGTTCATCCAAAATTACGATTTATCTCTACCTTCAATGTCACACATAATAAACACTCCATTAATTAAAAAGTCAATTACAAGTAGGTCTGAAAATGATAATTGACTTTTCATTTTTTTCAGAAACGTCAATTATTTTAAGACAAAATCATATCCGAACATTTAGTATTTGAGATCGGAAGAAAGCAATTGTATTCCATACAGAAGTATTTGTACGACTTCCATTTCTATATTTTTTTGTTTGTATCCCTTTCATAATACTAAGAGACACCACAAGGGAAAGTGACAATTTCTCCTAGTTTTCAAGAAAAAGGAAAATCACTGGTTAGTTAATTCTAATGTATCTACTAACTCATAATCAATCAAAAACCATATAAGAACAATGAGTTTAAATCGTGCCTAATTGATAATGTAAATTTTTTATTGTTTGAAATTGTGTTATTTTTAACCCTTTGCATAATTTTTATAAGATACTTCTTGAGTTGGAACACTTTTTTACTATGAGTTTTCAATCATTTCTTAAATATATTAATTACGAAAAGTATGGTTTATTTTCCTGCTTATGCATATATGATTTGTCCTGTTTATGCATATTTTAATTAGCAAAATTATTTTAAAATATAAGAATTGGCCTGAAATTATTAAAAATTGGTCAATGGTATGCATTGCGTTTTCAAATATGATTTTTTTTTTAATCTCGTATAAATTTTTTTCTTTTTGATGTAATATTTTCAAATAAGCTATTCACAACAATTAATGCCCTGTTGTCCATAAATTTTTTTCCCTTTTTTAAAAAAAAAAAAATCAAAAATATGTCCATGAAATTTTGCAAGGTTTTGAAATATTTTCGAAAATGAGCTTTTCAAAAATCAAAAAGTAGTTTTGATCACTTTTTCAAATTTTGCAGATTTTTTCCCCACTCATAAAATTATAATTTTTTAAAGTGAAATAAATGTCCAAACATAATTTTAAATTTCAAGTATCATTCTTTTTAACTCAACTTCAAATACTATTTTTTTTTTCAAAAATTACAATTTTTATGTCTAAATGCCTACTAAATCTTTTACGAAGATAATAAAAAGGCTCTATGCGGTTCACAAGCATAAAACATCAGTTATTTCGAAACTATTTCAACAGGTGTAATCCCATTTTCTGAAAAAATGTCAAATTCCATCATTTGTTATGAAACGATAAAAGAAAATATGTCAAATTCTATCGTTTGTTATGAAAATAAGAGAAAATGAAGAGTGTTGAAGAGAAAAATAGAGAGGGAGAACTCTTATTGATTTGTGATAATTTATAATTGAATAAAACCTCCTCTATTTACATGAAAAAAATGACTTAGCCATAAAGTAATAAACTCTAAAATTTCTTTAAAATATAGCATTCACCCTAAATACAATTCTATTTATAATACTATTTATATTCTTACTTTGCCCATTCTCGAAAAATATGATTATGGGGGACCACACGACAGGGGCGGCTCCCAAAATTTTCTACCAACACAGCAAAAGAGTAAAATAGAAAATCACGAATACTTCACAAATCAGAATAATTACTAGTGTTATAAATAAAATTTTATTTATGGTGAATATCTATATTTAGAGAGATTCTAGGAATTATTATTTGGTGTTATAAATAGAATTTTATTTATGGTGAATGTCTATATTTAGAGAGATTCTAAGGATTATTATTTGGTGGTTAAGTCACTATTTCCCTATAAATAGAGGGTTCTATTCCATTGTAATTCATCTCAAAAGCAATAAGAATTCTCTCTCTCTCTACTTTTCTTTGCAATACTCTTCTTCTTTTATTGTTTCATAACACGTTATCAGCACGAGACTCTAACCAATTGAGTAGAAGCTTTGGGATTGAGCATAATAATTGTCAATTGTTCCATGAACTTCCTTCATGATTAAATTCTGGATTTAAGGTATTTATTTTTCCGTATTTTTCTCTTTTATTCTATAATTTAATTTTAAATACAAGCAAAGAAAATAAATTTTGATTATAACTCTAATGGAGTTAGTAAGAAATTATAACCACTCGAAGTGGTAAAATTTCTATGTCTTGCCATGATCAAAGTCATGTATGATCGTGAGCACAAGAAGTGGAAATCCGTCCCATTGAATTTGCTTCATTCTCATTCCCTTAAGAGAATGTGGTAGCAATATGTGATAAGTCTGAAAGAAGCCAAAATTATTACCGTGAAGGTAACAATGGATGTGGACATGGTAATAGACGAAATTATAATCGCGATCATTGTGATAATGAGAATAATAAGGATTCTCAAAATAATCCTTCACTCCGTGAAAGTAATATTTGTCATCGATTTGACATGAGATTTGTAAAGCACATATAAATGATTATGGTCCATTCATGATGTGAATGTGACAACATGTGATTTATTAATACATATTCATTTTTGGAAGAATATGAACGTGTTAGTGGTAGTGAATATACCACACTCACCTCTAGAAGGAGGTTTGAGATGATATAAGAAAATAATGTCATTATTATGGCATAAATGGTCATTGATCACGTACTTATTGTACGCCAAAATATTTTGGCATTGTGATTATTAAAGATAACGGTAATGCAAGAAACAGATCTTGCATATAACTTTGACCATAACCATAATGGTATGACTTTCTCTTTAAAAGAGATATTCACCATGGATGTTGATGAATATGTGGTACTACAAATTAATTGAGAACTCTGCAAGAGCCAATTATACTATTTTGGAGAAACACAATTGATTACCAATAAGGTATTGTGTTGTAGTAAGTCTCAAAGAAACTTATTCAGTTTCCAAAGTATACGCGAAAGCGGTTGATTATATTGAGACTATAAATAAAGGAAAGATCTAATATCTTCTATCACTACTACTTGTAGCGGGATAATACGTATGTGAAAAGCTACCCGCTTTATTCTCCAGTTTGTACTATATAAATAAAAGAATACCATACTAAAGTGGAAGTTTATCGATATAAAAACCCATATCATAATAAACTTGAAGTTTATTGATAATTATTGCACACGTCATGGTGTAAATCCGAAGTTATCAATATTGATAATTTATTCAGTTGGCATAATTGGTTTAGCCATATCAATTTAAGTATGAAGTGCAAAAATAATAGAGAATTCACATGGGTAAATATTAAAGAACGAGAAAGTTCTTTATGAATTCTCTTATGTTGTCTGTTCTCATTAATCAATAGACCAATTAAAATTGGGATTGAATCCCATGAATGCTGGAAATATCAAAGGTGAATATGTGCCCATTCACCTCTCATGTATACCATATAAGATGCATCTTTGAGATAGTTACATGTGAGATTATTATTAACCCGCAACATGGTGTTTTGCGAGGTAACTTGTTCAATAATTTTGATTTAGAGCATAATTTTCAGATTTTTTATTCAAGATAATTCATCTTGATAAGTTGGTTTACATCACAGTTGGTTTAGCAAAATGATTTATTGAGTGCCTCCACTTAATAGCTAAGCAATTGCTTATGAAAATAAAGTTATCTATATCAATTTGATATACGTTATATAACAAAGTATATTATTTTCTCCCCTCACAAGTGGTTCAGGGTCAGGAACCAAATAATTCCATCTTATTATTATTGATGTGCGGTATATATTTTGATTAACACCATAACGCACAAATATGGATTTCCAAAGTTGAGGAAGTAAGTTAGTTTTTCTAACATGAGGGGGAGAATTGATAAAAATTGAGAAAAAGTTACGTGGAATGAATTATTATTTGTACATCTAAATCCTCGAATAAGATAATATAAACTTGAAGTTCATAAAAGACAATTCATCTGCAATATATTGCAAAGCATGCCAGACGCATTTGCTGACCCAAAGAAAGTAACTATATTCTCGTTGCAAATGTTCCTATTAAGTACTAGAAGGACAAAGTCTATGGAACGCTTAAGGCGTATAGACAAATTGGTTTCAAATAAACTTCTTGATAAATAAGATGATCAAATGATCATAATAAATGAGGCAAGTGATCTAGAATATCACATGACACAATACTTCATAAAATTTCAAGAGAGGTTTAGGTACCTGAAATGAATGAAGAGATCTCTATGTTATGTCTTTATTAAAAATGTTGAAACCGATATAAAATGTTCGTCGACAATATCTATGATACCGCTAAATATATATGAGAATCTTAAATCTGGAGAAACAATTCCGAATAGAATTGGTTTCATATGAAAGACATGTAGTTTTGGACCTGCAGTTCAAACACTTGAAAGTATAAAGTCAATGGTATGTGCAATCAGTTTTCGATATCTTATTTGTCTAGCATGACATGAAAACTTGATATACATCTAATTAAAGTCTATTATATGACTTATATGACTTAACTTATATGACAATTCTTGAAGGATTTAAATCGTTTAAAGCATATACAATTCTTGGTCCTGAAGTACCATATCCTAAATGCAATTTGTGCACATATGTATCTTGCTATAACTGTAAGCATGATAATATGATAGCAAGAGTTTTCACCCGCTATGTGAAGATATTAAAATGATGATTCCAACAAGATCATATGAAGATAATATATCTATCGGGGATGATGATTTCAAGGTGAAACAAATTTGTTGAAGTGAATATGACTGGTTTATTTATCAAATATCTACCAATGATCTTTTCAAGATGGTGCACAAGATTGGAATGCGACAACTTAAGGATGTGAATTGATGCTCTCATCAGGGGGAGTTAATACGCGTTGTACTCTTTTTTCCTTACAAGGTTTTGTCCCACTAAGTTTTCCTTGCAAGGTTTTTAACGAGGCAACCAAAAGGCGTATTGTAGATATGTGTACTCTTTTTCCTTCTTTAGAAGTTTTTTCCCACTGGATTTTATTTTAGTTAAGGTTTTAACGAGGCCTATTATCTGTTTATAGACATTCAAGAGGGAGAGTTATAAATAGAATTTTATTTATGATGATTGTCTATATTTAGAGAGATTCTAGGTATTATTACTTGGTGGTTAAGTCACTCTTTTCCTATAAATAGAGGGTTCTATTCCATTGTAATTCATCTCAAAAGCGAATAAGAATTATGTGTCTCTATTTTTCTGTGCAATACTCTTCTTCTTTTATTGTCTCATAAAAACTATTACTTATATCTTTCATCAGCATAACCGAATAACTTTATTATCAGTATTTTATATATCTTTTTCTACTTTTAGATATTGTAGTTGTAAAAATACTTATTAATAGAAAAATATTCTTTGAATCTCAATATTTTATGTTAAATTTGTACATGAGAGAGTATAATTAAACAAAAAAGGCAAGACACAATAAAGTGCAATTTCACTTTCATCCATTATTGTTCTTACTAGTCACACACAGTCACGTGTGTTATGAAAACCTTCAGGTCCCCACAGTTTATAGGCATTTAGATTTTAGTGAGATTACAAGTTGATAACAAAGACTTCAACAACCAAACAAACAGGGCCCTATATAAATTGCACAATTCACGCCATTTCTCTTCCTCCTTCCTCGGCTGCAACCCTTAGACAACGACCTTCGCCGCCGGCTAAATCTCCACATCCCGGCCACCGCCGGATTCTATTATATACTTACAAAATGGAGGTTCTTCATTTTACCGCTGTAAAGTCATTGAATTCCTGCCTCCGTCCGGACTTAGCGGCTAAAACCTCCCCCATTGTTCCTACTAATGCCGTGAAAACGAGAAAAATCAAAAGGAATGCATTTATCCGTGCTAAGGCGGTGGAGATCTTGTCATCACCAGTTACGGCAGCGGAGCCGTTACAGGCGTCACCGTTACAGGATTCACCGGCTCCTTCGGTTCCGTTGCTACGAGTTTCGCCGAGCTCGTTGCAGTGCGAACCGGGATACTTAATACCGAATAGTCCGGTTTTAGGTACCGGTGGTAAGCTTGGTTACGAGTATTTGACGAACATCTTGTCGTCTAAAGTGTATGACGTGGCTTATGAGACTCCTTTGCAGAACGCGCCTAAGCTGTCAGAGAGATTGGGTGTTAATGTGTGGCTCAAAAGAGAGGATCTTCAGCCGGTATCTATCTTTTGGTTTTGTTCTTCGATACATTACGTAGGAATTGTTAAAGTTTGAATATTTGGTATTAAATTAAGTTCTTTATATATTTCTGTGCTAATTAATATTAGGCTTGTCACTCTAGTTTGGGATCGAGGCATAGTAGTAGTTGTTGTGTAAATGGAATTTCTTCAGAACTAATATTTTAACAGCTGAAAACTACTTTACACTGAGAGAATATTTGGTTACTAAGAGAGTATTTGGTGTGAGAAAGTCAAATGAAAACTTGAAAAATACTAAGAGAGTATTTGGTACGAGAAACACATTTTCACAAAATATCAAATGAAAGTTTATGCAGTTCTTTTGTGATAGAATAAAACTACTGTAATAGTAATTTATTGTCCAGAAGTGCATCTCATAATTAGCGATTTAGCTACTATTAAGATTTCCGTTCTCCTTAATTTCTGGAACTAAACCATATCAAATGGCTGAAGTAGCTTCTGTTCTCTTTGTTTTTTCCTGTGGGATTGCACTACAATTCTCTGTCTAAGAATGATCTGTCAAGACTTTTTTGTTCTTTGACGTGACTGGTTTCGGGAAAGTTGAGCCTCCAAGCTATGCCAAGAGCAAGTTTTAGGAATTTGGTGTTTGCTTTTGAGGGTTGAAAGGTTGGGCAATGGATTAGGACTAGAAATTAGGTGCTATACCTTATTGTGCATAGCAATCACGTAACGGAAAGGGAGGTCTTAGAGACTGTGTTTTTGGGATGAAGTCTTTGCTTAGATATGTATTTCCTCAACTTATTAAAAGTAAGATATAGATATGCAAGAGACGTCAGAAATGTACAAGCTTTTATGTATATAGTGTGTGGAAAATGAAGCAGTTGACTTCTTTTGAGCCGGAGCTAGGGGAAAAGTCAGGTAGCTTTGGATCTTAATTTCTTGAATATTTTCTCACATTGTTGGATCTTGATTTTCCAATATTTGTCTATACAGGCATGTACCTGTAATTTATTCTTTTAAACTTTGATAGAAAGATTCTAAGCTATTCGAGGTTCGTCTCATTATATTTTGATTATGCTTCAAATATTTGAAATTTAAGGAATCTTTTGAAGTTACTGTGATTGCATTGTTTCAAGAACGTCCATGTTAGGCATTTTTCTCTTATCACGTATTCATGTTTCTTTTTCCCTTTGACCAAACTCTACCGACACTCGAAGAGGAAATTGACTCTGCTCTACTCTATCCGTCGTTTGGCTTTGATCCACTCTTGTTACATTTTGGGTTGATTCAGATCTTTTTCTTGTTGGGGTTAGACAAGGTTTAATTACATTAGGGGAAGAAAAAGCAAAATAGACAGTGGACTTGTGCTTATCTGATTGGTTCTGCACTCTGACCTGAATTTGTCTGCTATTTATGTTGATTTTTTGCTGGATTAGTTGTTCTTCAGCTTTATGAATATTGAGCTATGCCTGGTTTCTTATTCAGCGCAACTCGAAATTTATGTCTCCTATGTCAAGGGAGCAAGTTCTTTTTTTATCCTTTTCTTTTGGATAGTCTGTGTACCTTGTGGATTTATCTAGTTTTTTATCTTTTGTTTCCCCTAAATATTATTCCTCTATACTTTTGGCTTTGAAAAGTTAATGCTTGTTGCACTTCTGTAGGCTGTTATTCTCCTTAAGATCTTCTAAACTCCCCTCCAAAAAAAGACAGAAAGAAAGATAGAAAGCATGAATGAATGAATGAAAAGAAGAGGTTCTTATCACTGGAAATACAATATTCTGCATTGGAGTAGAGTACACTCAGTAAATTTGACATACTCATATGGGCAGGTCTTCTCGTTCAAGCTCAGAGGAGCTTACAATATGATGGCAAAACTTTCTAAGGAGCAGTTGGAAAGAGGGGTTATATGCTCATCAGCTGGAAATCATGCACAAGGTGTTGCATTAGCCGCTCAGAGACTTGGCTGCAATGCTGTGATTGCCATGCCTGTTACTACACCAGACATTAAAGTTAGGATTGTTGAATTACACTTTGGTTTTTATAGCTATAGTATTGAATGAATTCTGTTATTTTTAACTTATCCATTTTTCTAAAACCATGTTTTTCCAATCTGAGCAGTGGAAATCAGTTAAGAGATTGGGTGCTACTGTTGTTCTAGTGGGAGACGCATATGATGAAGCTCAAGCATACGCAAAAGCGCGGGCTGAAGCTGAAGGCCGTACATTCATCCCTCCTTTTGATCACCCTGATGTCATCATAGGACAAGGTACAGTTGGAATGGAGATAAATCGACAGCTTAAAGAAAACATTCATGCAGTTTTTGTGCCTGTTGGGGGAGGGGGTCTTATAGCTGGTATTGCTGCCTATTTGAAAAGGGTTGCCCCTGATATAAAGATTATTGGAGTTGAGCCACTTGATGCAAATGCAATGGCATTATCATTACAGCATGGTCAAAGAGTAATGCTGGACCAAGTTGGGGGTTTCGCAGATGGTGTAGCTGTTAAAGTGGTTGGTGAAGAAACTTATCGTCTCTGCAAGGAATTAATAGATGGCGTGGTCCTTGTTGGTCGTGATGCTATATGTGCATCTATAAAGGTTAGCCTCCATCTTTTATTTTACATGTTGCTTCATCTGGATTATGTGACTATTTTGGTTTTTACCTTATATCTTACTAAGGACCAAATCTTTCAATGTCTCTTATTATGCTCCTTGAACCACCACCAATCTCCCTAAATGAGACTATCAATTGCATTTTTTGTCCGTTACCTCTATTTCTTTGCTAGGAATTGTTATTTTTCTCACCTTTGTTCTGGCCTCTTGTGTTATATATGATGATACTGTGCGACAATGTTTTAAAAGATGGAATGGAACAGGGTGGTTTAAGAAAAATTATGAATCGTAAAAGAAAATTAAAACATTGTAAAAAAATATAGTATAAAAATTGTTGGAAGCTATGAACTTCGATACCAGCATTCCGCAAAATTTCAGAAATGGTCAGTGGGAAGAGGCACCACAGGTCTTTTACCCCCAGGGCTTAAGTCTAGTGGTAAGGCCGCAACTTATGATGTGTGGGTTAGGCGCATGTCACTGGTTTGATCCCTGCCGCAGACAAAAGGTTAGTATCTAAGTGGAAAATGGTAGAGGGACGGGCCTTTGTCCATCGAGTTTCGAACCGTGTGCCACAAGCTCTCGGGGATTTCTCGGTTATCAGATAAAAGGAAAAAAAGAGAGGCGTTGGTGTTTAGCTAAACTTGATCTTCCTTTTATAGGTGCTAGACTGTGGAATGTCCACTCAAGCAACATGTTTCGTGCCCAAATTTTTTTTTTTCGTACGGAATGGTCTTAGAGATATATATGACCATTTTGCAGCAAGTCTATAACAACTGTTGGCGAGACAGCTTTTTTGCATGAGTTATACATCTTTTGATGTGACAGTTCATTTTTCCTTTGATAGGACATGTTTGAAGAGAAAAGAAGCATACTAGAGCCTGCAGGTGCACTTGCTCTTGCTGGAGCTGAGGCATACTGCAAGTACTATGGCCTCAAGGGTGAAAACATAGTAGCAATAACTAGTGGAGCCAACATGAACTTTGACAGACTTAGATTGGTAACTGAACTCGCAGATGTTGGTAGACAACGGGAAGCTGTTCTTGCTACTTTTATGGCAGAAGAGCCAGGTAGCTTCAAGAAGTTCTCTGAAATGGTAGGTTTACCTTGAGTGCTTAATATGGCTTTTTGGTTAGTAGCACTTCCCTGAAGCATTCTCTTCGATTACAGGTAGGGCCAATGAATATCACTGAATTCAAGTACAGATACAATTCTGGGAAAGAAAAAGCTCTTGTACTTTACAGGCAAGGTCTCCTTGTTATTCTAAAGAGATTTTGACACATTTTAGCTGATAATTTTAATATTTATTAACAGATTTACTTACTCATGAAAAGACATCGACAAATTTTTTAATATTTCCCAATTATTTGCCTCTCCATAAATCTATTACCAGTGTTAGAACCCGCGCGATGCGTGGATAATTTAATAGAATATTAATCTTATAAAATTATGATTTAATATCATATTATTTTGATAATGTTAGTTATTTTGTTATTGAATGTGTTGTACTGAAATATAACAAAATCTATACAAAATCAAAGGATACACGTTATATAGTAATCAAATAAATTATTTGTTCCTTATTTATTCTGTATTATTATTAAATTAATAGCCTTGGCGATGGATGTACTGTCGCGTCACATCCAAGGGGAGGTGCCTTGGTGCATGTTATTTGCCAATGATATAGTGTTGTTTGACGAGACGCGTAGCGGAGTTAATGCGAGGTTGGAGGTTTGGAGACAGACCTTGGAGTCTAAAGGTTTCAAACTGAGTAGAACCAAGACAGAATACTTGGAGTGCAAATTCAGTGACGGGACCCATGATGCAGACGTAGAGGTTAAGCTTGATGCTCAAGTTATCCCCAAGAGAGCGAGTTTTAAGTATCTCGGGTCTATTATTCAGGGTAACGGGGAGATTGACGAAGATGTCGCACATCGCATCGGAGCGGGATGGATGAAGTGGAGGCTCGCTTCCGGTGTTTTGTGTGATAGGAATGTGCCGCTAAGACTTAAGGGTAAGTTTTATCGAGTGGTGGTTTGACCGGCTATGCTGTATGGGGCTGAGTGTTGGCCAGTCAAGAACTCTCACGTGTAGAAGATGAGAATAGCAGAGATGAGGATGTTGAGATGGATGTGTGGGTGTACCAGGAGAGATAGGATTAAGAATGAAGCTATCCGGGACAGAGTGGGAGTAGCCTCCGTGTAGGACAAGATGCAGGAGTCGAGGCTGAGATGGTTCGGACATGTTAAGAGAGGAAGCATTGATGCTCATGTCAGGAGGTGTGAGAGGTTGGCCATGGAGAGTTTGAGAAGAGGTCGAGGTAGGCCTAAGAAGTATTGGGGAGAGGTGATTGATACTATAAAAAATGTATAGTACCAAGTACTTGTTAATTTAATAATAATACAGAATATATATATATATATATTTTTTTTTCCTTACTCTGAAAATATTTTTATTTTTTTAAGACTTATGTTATACGGGGTTTTGTGTTGTTGTACTTGTTTATACTGTTAATTATCTAAATTTATCAATAATTTTCTTGAGTGTTATTTATTTATCTTTTATTTATTAGTTAATTCATAATATAAATATAGTAGAATTATCTTTATCCCCCTCTTTTTGTATATTCTTTTCTACTGTAATATTTGAGTAGTTTTCTCATTTTGTATTTTACTGAAAATTTAATATTATACTTTTTTTTAAATAAATTATAAGTTTGAATCATCAAAAGTATAAAGAGATAAGTCTTTTATTACTTTTATAAAAACATATAAATATTTTTAATAATTATTAATTTGTGTTATATACATAATATACTTATCTTATGTATAATATCATAATAGTATTTTTATATTTTTATATTATTTATTATGAAATTATAAGTTCTATTTATTAACTAAAATTTCCTTCAAGAAAAAATTAGTTAGTTTATATATTTTTACGCTATCTCTTGAATATTTTTTTTAGTATTCTAACTTTATGACTGTTTGCTTATTATGATTTTAGTTATGTGTATATGTACGACTTTTCTCATCATAATTCTAATTATAAGTCGTATATTTTTATATTTTCTCATAAATTATTTTTTGTTCTTTGCTTATCTAATTGTGTTATCCATTGCTTAATATTATTATATTGGCATATGAATTATTATTCAAAAAAGTTCTTATCTCAAAAAATAAATTAGTCTTATCATTTTATCTCTCTCTCTCTCTCTCTATATATATATATATATATATAAATATATATATATATATATATATATATAATATGACTGAATTAGTTATCAGTTAATACATTTCATGTGGCTAATTTTAAGGCTGCCACTTGGCTTAAGGAGAGGGGTTTTTCCTCTCCTTTTAATAATATATAGATTATAACCTATAATAAAGCCAATTTTATTTATTTTAAAATTTTAAATTGAATAATGCTGGCTTTGTTCATTGTTTTAAGGCCCCTCTTTTTAATGTGCAGTGTTGGTCTTCACACAAAATTAGAACTCGAAGAAATGCTGGAGAGGATGAAATCTGCAAATCTGCAAACCATTAATCTTACAGATAATGACTTGGTCAAAGATCATCTAAGGCATTTGGTAATGTTTTAAGTCTCTATATCATATTGATCTAATTCCTAGTATGAAACAGTATGTGTAGTTATTCTAGTAGAGTTTTCGAATATTTTGATTTTTACTACTATGTTATGAAACTTAATAACGATTAACACTAATAAATTAATGTTTGTCTCTTGAGATTCTTAATTCTTCGAGAGTACATTTACAGAGAGAAATGAGTTTTAACTTCCTGTCATAGGTGACGAGATGTTTCCTTTTGTTCTACCTGGTTTAATGAATTATGCGGTGCACATTGGATATTGATGGGTCTCTCTCTCTCTCTCTCTCTCTCTCTCTCTCTCTCTCTCTCTATCTATCTATCTATCTATCTCTCTCTCTCTCTCTCTCTATCTATCTCTCTCTCTCTCATCTTTTCAGATGGGTGGCAGAACAAATGTCCACAATGAGCTTCTGTGTCGATTCACTTTTCCTGAGAAGCCCGGTGCTTTGATGAAGTTTTTAGATGCTTTCAGCCCACGTTGGAATATAAGTTTGTTTCATTACCGTGCACAGGTACCTAATCTTATTTTTCTAGTTGCATTCTTCCCTTTATTGGTGCCGGTCTTTAGTTTTTCTGCTATTACTTTTGAGTGATTTTTTCTATCATTTCTTTCGTCCTGAAAGGGAGATACTGGTGCAAATGTGCTAGTCGGCATCCAAGTTCCACAGGCCGAGGTTGATGAGTTCCAGGGACGGGCTGACAGTCTTGGTTATGAATATGCAGTGGAGAGTCTCAATGAGGCTTTCCAGCTCATAATGCAGTGAAAAAGCTGCAGCTCATAATGCAAAAAAAATAACATGTGGAACTTGCCGACCTCATTTTCTCCCTGTTAGATCATTCTGAACTCTTCTTGTTAATGGAAGATGCTTGGTTCATAGATCCAGTGTGCTAGGTGATTTTGGGCTATTCCTTATCTTTTGTATGTATAGCTATTTGTATCATTGTATGTTGTCTTTAGGCCTCCATTTCCATGAAGGCATGAACAAACAATTCACTTTCAAGATAATATTAGGAGTTGTCTCTTCTTTTTCAAATTTGGCCTTCTTAATCCGAGCTTCATCATGTGTTTGGACAAAAATTAATTTTGTTTCATGTTCATTATGTTGTTTTTGTTTTTGGTTTCTGCGGGTGCTTGGAATTGAATTTTGAAGATTTACTTTTGGGATTATATTAAGAGAATAGGGTGTGGGTTTGTTTTTCCGGTGAAACAAATAATTTACTTCCTTCCTTTGGCAGACTTCAGTGAGAATCTTGAAAACTGCACGCCTAGTTCAGCTCACATACACCTTAAAACTAAAGTCTTGACCTGTGTGGGTGTGTGCAACGTGGCAATCTAGGTTGGTAGTGTCTGTTCTACGTATAGGGGCTGAAAAAAACTGACATTAAATGGAGATTAAATTTCCTATCATAGTGAGAATAGCGGTTGTCTTCTGGGAAATTTACATGTCTACTCTTTCATACCTTTGATATCGTCCTGCTTACTTCTCTATTGATTGGAAAAAAACAAACTAAGAAACAAAAAGAAGAAATCATGGTAATTTTTTTTCCTTTTCCCAGTTTGGTTCTTTTTGGTTCCTCTTCCTCAAATGGATCATGCCTTTCAAGCACTTCTATGCCGAGAATGTGTACCATGATATAGTGCGATCTAGCATGTTTCAGTTAAATACTATGGCCTCAAGATTCTAATGGCGTTACCAACAACAACAAACAAACAACAACCACCTAGTATAATCCCACGAGTGGGGTCTGGGGAGGGTAGGATGTACGCAACCTTACCCATACCCTGGAAGGGCAGGGAGACTGTTTTCGATAGACCCTCGGCTAAAGAAGATGAAGGAAGCCCTGATAGCAAGACAGATAATTAGAAAACTAAATCGAAGATAGCAACAGAGAATATGAAAGGGTTATCGATAACAAGTACCAGCAAGATAGTATATTTAGAAAAATAAATCCAAGGCAGCACACGAGAATATGAACGAAGTACTGCTAGCAAACTACGGAATTACCGATGGCAAGTAATAACGGAACAAGACATGCGAATATAGCAAACTAAGGAAAAAAAGGGTACCATACTAGCACCAATACTGTCGAACTAGAGAAGACAAAGGGAAACACACGACTACCTACTAACCTTCTACCCTAATCTTCAACCTCCACACCCTTCTATCTAGGATCATGTCCTCGGTCAGCTCAAGCTGCGCCATGTCCCGCCTGATCACCTCTCCCCAAGACTTCTTTGGCCTACCTCTACCTCTCCTCTCACCTCCCAATGCCAACCTCTCACATCTCCTGACTGGGGCATCTGTGCTTCTCCTCTTAACATGCCCGAACCATCTCAACCTTGTCTCACGCATCTTTGCCTCCACAGGGGCCACTCCCACCTTGTCCCTAATAACTTCATTCTTAATTCTATCCAACCTAGTATGCCCACACATCCATCTCAACATCCTCATTTCCGCTACTTTCATCTGCTGGATATGGAATTTTTTGACTGGCCAACACTCTGCCCCATACAACATAGTCGGTCTAACCACTACCTTCTAGAACTTACCCTTAAGTCTCAACGGCACATTCTTATCACATTCTAATGGCGTTACCATATTCTAATTATAGTCAGAGGTGGATTTAAAATTTAAATTTGATGAATTCGACCTTTAGGTTTTCGTCGCTGAACCAATTACTCTTTTAAAATTATGGCTTTAGAAATTAATATTTATTAAGATTTTAGTAAATTTATATATATTTACATATCGTGTCCAACACACTGGGTTCTTTTTTAACCCATTGATTATAGGCTACATGCATGTGATTGTTTTGTTTTTTTTGGTGCAAACATGCATGTGATTGTAGCTTGTGTTAGAGATGATATTTTCTATCCCTTTCTCTTTCTGATTCTCATCCGCTTTCTTTCTAAGATTAAATAAAGTAAAACATCGCACATGATAAAGTTGACTGCCTCATTCTACTCGACGTTACGCAGTTGGTGAATAAGGTCTTAGTCTATATGGATACTTTAAACATAGGCATCATTAAAAAGTTTATATTCAAAGGAAGACTAATTGAAATTCATGTCCATCTCAATCTCAAAGCAATGCGAGTTTATCTTGAAGAAATAAGCAGCCTTAAAAAATAAAATGTTAAAGTCAGTATAGTTCACTGAGTCCAAATTCCAACTTTTCTTGATGATCTTTACATCACGAGTTCGTGTGTCAACGAACGGCGAATACTTTATGTCCCTTGTTAGGACCGAAAAAAGTCTGGTGTCATGCGAAAGCTAGCAAAGCAAACCTTGAACAACGATAAATCATACAACAAAGAGAAATATACCAAAAGAGACACAAACATGTTTCGGTCAACTGACCTACGTCCACGGCGTAGATGAACAATCCACTATATAAAAGAGAGTACAAAAATTGAGAGAACAACCTCACGAAAAGGCAAACACAAGCGACACACTAACACTTGTCCCGTTCTCCCCCTAAAAACGACTCTCAAACCCCATATGGCTATATTGTGGATGCTACTTAATGAGAAGGAAGGATCTTCAATTTATAGAACTCCAAACCTTTTCCTACAAGAAAAGGGACTAGCCAAATATGAAAGAATTATAGTTTCCCTCTAGGAAAAGAAAAATCCAATTATGGTAAAGATGTTGTCCTTTCCTTCAAGAGATAGGAAAACTAATTATGGTAAGAAAATCTGGACAAACACCTAACACGTGGTGTAGAAGGTGATGTTGGATCCTGTTGCTATTTCTTCACTCATTTTAAAGCTTGAGAAACAAACTTAAAAACATTAATACTATAATAAAAAAAGGCATAAACGAAATTTGTTGCCCTGCAGCATCATGTTAAATCAATGAGGTGTTAATATTGCTCCTAATATGAGTAATCTTGTCATTAATCAATAATAGATGATCTTTTCCAGTTCAAAACATTACTAAAAGGTGCAACATAATGATCTTTTAAAAGTACAGGAACACATCCCATGTAAAGTGCTTCAACCATTCTTGGACTAGCCACTTCCCATCCACTAGGACAAATACAAAACTTACTCTTTCTAATCATACCATAATAGGAAGGTACTCATGAATTTGCACTTCTGGATCATCTTTTTCCTCCCATTGTTCCATTAACACTTGCCTTATGTAGCCATGAATGCCTCCCCCGTAAAAGACGACTAAAATAGAACGTTGAGACGGAGATGGCTGATAATAGGTGAATTGAACTATGATTAAGCCCCAAAAGAACCACTTTCTTGTAGAGTTTTTATTGTAAAAGTGATAGCAAAATGCTCTTATTAGTGCTTTTCATATTTTTCAGGTTACATACATTAGAAGAAGGCTATGGAGTGGTTTTGTATCATTTATGGAAGAAAAAGAAGCCAATCGCATCAAAGTCGCCGAGTGAACCATTTGAAATACACAAACGAGGCCTGGAGGTGAACTGCCGCGATCCCAGTGTGGGCGCGGTAGGACCGCGGTGAGCTGTCAGAGGAGATTCAGAGAGGCCGTTTGGCCGCGGTCCCAGCGTGGGCACGGTAGGACCGCGGCAGGCGACGGGAACTTAAGGGACTGAAGTGCAAATTCCGGAATTCTTAGCCCAAAACCCTATTTAAATACTAGAACTCGCCCAAAGGAGGCATGAAACATTATTAGAGAGTACTTTGGCAAGAAAAACAATTGTGAGAGATCGCCTAAAACATCTCTATTTCTTTTCTTCTTGATTCTCTTGCAATTCATGATTATGAATCTTTTAGTATTTGATTTACCCATTGTCATGAGTAGCTAAAAACCTTAATCTAAGGTTTTGGTGAAACCCGTTGGGATGAATTGGTTATTATAAGTAATATAGATTTGAATTAGTTTATCTCTATTTGTTCAACTACGTTTTGATTTTGGTTAATTGAAAGGATCCTTAATTAGCCGTTCCTATTTATTATGTATCTGCTTGAGAGAGAGTGCATATTTAGGTAGTTGTTTGAACAACATCACTCCCGGAGTATAGGCGAGAGTCATAACCGAGGGTTTAGAGGTTGGATTAGAGATAACGATACCTCGGGTGCGATCTAAGTGAACTGTAATGCGAATCTAGCTAGCGTAGCTTGAGAGAGTGCGTCTAGTAAATTATCATAATTGCTTGAGAGAGATTTATGATAGCTGGAGAGTTCATGATTGATAGAGGCAACTAAGTCAACGCTATAAGAAACATACAACCAAGGAAATCAACAACGGGGGAAACCATTACCTTAGACCTTTATTCTAATTGTTTACAATTCAAGCATAGTTAGTTTTCAGCTGTTTATTTATTTTCTATCTTGTCTTCTTGGTGATATTAAACAGATACAGCTAAGCCTTAGTTCTCTGTGGGATTCGACTCAGGACTTTTAGACCGGATTATATTTGCAGCGACCGCTTATCCTTTTTAGGACTAGAGTTGGGCGTGATCAAATTTTGGCGCCGTTGCCGGGGAACTAACGGTGTAGTTGTAGCTGTATATATTGCTACGGTTCAAGTTTGAACTTTAGTTTGTTTTATTTTTTTGTATTTTTTTTATAACTGTTGATTTGAGAAACATGGCATCTTGGAATTATGGGAATTTAGGTGTAGATAATTCTACTATTGATCTCCATATATATTGTGAAGGTAACCACCCGTGGCAAAATTTTCAAAACGTTCCTAAAAGCGAGTTATGTGCACCAACTCAA
This sequence comes from Nicotiana attenuata, assembly GCF_001879085.1. NCBI lineage: Eukaryota > Viridiplantae > Streptophyta > Magnoliopsida > Solanales > Solanaceae > Nicotiana > Nicotiana attenuata. The sequence continues at coordinate 114,540 of NW_017672847.1, forward strand.
TCTTATTTGTGGAATGTGTGTGATGTGTGTGGTGGTAAAAATGGTCACCTTCATGGTTGTGCTTATATTTCTTATTTTCCCCCAACCCCTTACTATGATGGTTCTACCTTTTCTTGTGAAATTAATAGGAACAAAGAACCTGGGAATGCGGACCTGAAGGAGATCAAGGATATGCTAAAGTGCCTTCTGGAACAAAACAATGAGAAACAATTGCACATAGAAAGGCAAGAGGCAACTATTCGCAAGTTGGAGGCTCAATTGAGTCAAGTGGTTGGAGCTTTTAATGCTCAACAAGCCAATATTGAGGATAGTAGCCAAGAAGAGCATGAATTTGAGGTGTTAATTGGGGAGGTCAGAGTAGAACATCAACAACCTAGCCAACTAGAATTTGAGGATGTCAATGTTGAAGAAGTAATACTAGAGTCAGCCAAGGACATTGAGGATACAAATTTTGTTGACTCTAGTATCATTGATGTTGAGGATGCTGAAAGTCCTGAAGTTCATGTGTGTGAGCGCAGTGGTCCTCACTCCAAACATTTTTCTACATTGTGCTAGGATGACAATATGAAGATAGAGTCATCCGAGCCGATTGAGAAGTCAAAGAATGAGGAACAAGGTGCCTATATTCTGGAATTTTTCTTGCCAGAAAGACAGGACTACATACCTCGTCTAAAAGCCAAGAAGTGTAGAATAGTACAATGGTTGCTTGGGCCAATTATATTTGTTCCACCACCCCTGGAGCATAACCGAATACTTGAAGCCAAATTGGGGGCTCAATTCATAAGTTCAAGGTGGAGGCAAAAAGTGATTCGCGTCGTGCCGCGATGTTAAATCAAGCGCTTGTTGGGAGGCAACCCATCTTTATTTTTTTTATTTTAATTTATTTTATTCATTTATTTTTTTATTATTGTATTATTCTTGTAGTTTCGATTTTTTTATTTCTAGGATCATGGAACGCAAAGCCATTGGACGAATGCAACAGCAAACCAAATGGCTGGAACTAAGTGTGAGGTACCCGCACAAAGGACCAAGCTTGGGAGAAGTCTGAGTACCCCATGAATTGTTAGTGCTTCGGCCTTTGGCCTACCAGGGAGTTTCTTTTACCCTCTTGTATGTATGGATGTGCATTGGGGACAATGCACAATTTTAAGTGTGGGGTGAGGAGATTGTCTGGGTGACTTTTCATGCTACTTTAGCTGTGTTTTTTTTTTTTAAAGATTGGACTTTTCCCGACGATGGATTTATTAGACAATTTTCTTGAGGGATTTAAGTCTAAAGTAAAACAAAAAAAAAGATTTTTTTTGTAGGTAGTGTGATAATTCCCCCTTGGTTTTTCTTTTGACCATGGTTCTTTTCCAAGGGCTTTTTCTTGAACCGGGTTAGGTAGATTTTTTTTTAGGACTCTGAAGACTCTCTTAGATTAGGAGGGGTAAGGGCAGGAATCCACCCTTTTGATGTATACACCTGCTAACAACTAAACGAACTTGAGAGTGCGACGTCTAGACTCATGATCAGACTCATAAATTGTGCCTTAATTGTGTACACCTTGTCTTGCTTGAATGCTCATGTGAGTGTGTTGACGAACTAGTTCGGAATGAGTTACTTGCCAAGTGTGTGTGAGAATTACCCACATTCTGTGCTTGCATGTGATACCTAGAACTTGCCCTGTGTGTTTGCAAAGCGAAATAGTAGTTTTGTTCAGTCTTGGAAGTGATATAGGCATTTCTTGTTGAGCCATATATACATATTTTACCCACCGAATTATTATGAATCTTAGTTAACCCCTTTGAGCATGTAATCCTGTTTCTTTGGCAACCACATTACAAGCCTTACCCATTTGTTTGAATTAACCATCTATTTGAACCTGTTCACCTCTCATGAGCACTTGAATGTTATGAACTTTGTAAAAGTTAAAGTGTGAGGTGGTTGGTTTGGCTTTTGAGTGGAACTAATTGAATAAGGAGAAAGGTGCAATGTTTTGAAAAAGGAAGAGCCACTTAGATTGTTAAAAAAAAAATCCTTGATAAGTGGTGGCTCTTGATGTAAGTGCTTAAAGCAGTATGGGGTAATATAAATTGATGTGAAGGTGGCGTTTGGTTTGACATAAGTATAGGGCTTAAATGTTAAAATGTATGTATTAAAGTGCTTAGGGAGGTGTAGTCACTCTTATATCTAAATGTATCCCACCCGTCCCGTAGCCACATTACAACCAATTAAAGTCCTAATTGATCCAAGATTGAATAAACTCAATTAGTAGAGAATTACACTAAGGGCAAGCTTATGGTGTATCTGTGTGGCATATGAATATTCTTTGCTGAGAGTGAGCGAATTCTTTCTATCTAAAGTTCTTTGTGCTTGATTCTATACGTGTGGAACTTCTCTCAAATTAATAATGTGAGGGGTTGTGACTCAGGAAGAAATAGCAAGTTTTCACCTTTGTTAGAGTAATTAGAGTGAGCATGTGTGAGACATGGCATTAGAGTTTGCATCTGAGGTGTGGCAGTTGCACTGCTTAGGTTATTCTTTCATAATCAAGTTTGACATAAATTGGGTAATTCGTTGAGCGATTAGGCATAGAAGTGTGGTTTAAATTGCTCGAGGACGAGCAAAGCTTTAAGTGTGGGGTGCTGATAATAGGTGAATTGAACTATGATTAAGCCCCAAAAGAACCTCTTTCTTGTAGAGTTTTTATTGTAAAAGTGATAGCAAAATGCTCTTATTAGTGCTTTTCATGTTTTTGAGGTTACATATATTAGAAGAAGGCTAGGGAGTGGTTTTGTATCATTTATGGAAGAAAAAGAAGCCAATTGCATCAAAGTCGCCGAGTGAACCATTTGAAATACACAAACGTGGCCTGGAGGTGAACTGCTGCGGTCTCAGCGTGGGCGCAGTAGGACCGCGGTGAGCTGTCAGAGGAGATTCAGAGAGGCCGTTTGGCCGCGGTCCCAGCGTGGGCGCGGTAGGACCGCGGCAGGCGACGGGAACTTAAGGGACTGAAGTGCAAATTCCGGAATTCTTAGCCCAAAACCCTATTTAAATACTAGAACTCGCCCAAAGGAGGCATGAAACATTATTAGAGAGTACTTTGGCAAGAAAAACAATTGTGAGAGATCACCTAAAACATCTTTATTTCTTTTCTTCTTTATTTTCTTGCAATTCATGATTATGAATCTTTTAGTATTTGATTTACCCATTGTCATGAGTAGCTAAAAACCTTAATCTAAGGTTTTGGTAGAACCCGTTGGGAATAACTTGGTTGTTTTATCAATATAATTATATTTGGTTGTTAATCTCTAATTGTTCTTCTATGTTTTGATTGTGGTTAATTGAAAGGATCCTCAATTAGCCGTTCCTATTTATTATGTATCTGCTTGAGAGAGAGTGCATATTTAGGTAGTTGTTTGAACAACATCACTCCCGGAGTATAGACGAGAGTCATAACCGAGGGTTTAGGGGTTGGATTAGAGATAACGAAACCCCGGGTGCAATCTAAGTGAACCGTATTGTGCGAGTAGCTAGCGTAGCTTGAGAAAGTGCGTCTAGTAGATTATTATAATTACTTGAGAAAGAATTATGATAGATGGAGAGTTCATGATTGTTAGAGATAGCTAAATCATAGTTATAGGACATATACAACCAAGGAAAGTACCAACTGGGGAAACCATTGCCTTAGACCTTTATTCTAATTGTTTACAATTCAAGCATAGTTAGTTTTCAGCTGTTTATTTATTTTCAATCTTGTCTTCTTGGTGATACTAAACAGATACAGCTAAACCTTAGTTCTCTGTGGGATTCGACTTCGGACTTTTAGACCGGATTATATTTGCAGCGACCGCTTATCCTTTTTAGGACTAGAGTTGGGCGTGATCAAATTTTGGCGCCGTTGCCGGGGAACTAACGGTGTAGTTGTAACTGT
>NW_017672847.1:121633-149341 GCF_001879085.1 Nicotiana attenuata
GTTTGGCTTTTGAGTGGAACTAATTGAATAAGGAGAAAGGTGCAATATTTTGAAAAAGGAAGAGCCACTTAGTTTGTTAAAAAAAAAAAAATCCTTGATAAGTGGTGGCTCTTGATGTAAGTGCTTAAAGCAGTATGGGGTAATATAAATTGATGTGAAGGTGGCGTTTGGTTTGACATAAGTATATGGCTTAAATGTTAAAATGTATGTATTAAAGTGCTTAGGGAGGTGTAGTCACTCTTATATCTAAATGTATCCTACCCGTCCGTAGCCTACTACAACCAATTAAAGTCCTAATTGATCCAAGATTGAATGAACTCAATTAGTAGAGTATTACACTAAGGGCAAGCTTATGGTGTATCTGTGTGGCATATGAATATTCTTTGCTGAGAGTGAGTGAATTCTTTCTATCTAAAGTTCTTTGTGCTTGATTCTATACGTGTTGAACTTCTCTCAAATTAATAATGTGAGGGCTTGTGACTCAGGAAGAAATAGCAAGTTTTCACCTCTGTTAGAGTAATTAGAGTGAGCATGTGTGAGGCATGACATTAGAGTTTGCATCTGAGGTGTGTCAGTTGCACTACTGGTTATTCTTTCATAATGACAGGTGTGACATAAATTAGGTAATTCGTTGAGCGATTCGACTCCGGACTTTTAGACCGGATTATATTTGCAGCGACCGCTTATCCTTTTTAGGACTAGAGTTGGGCGTGATCAATGGCCCTCCAATTAAACCTTCCATTGTACCCCGAGGGAGATAGATTTCTGGCAATGTTAGTTACATCCTTTGATGGATTAAATCTCTCACAAGTGTTCGCGTTACATAGTACTCTAATCGAGTTCTTGTTCAAGTATGGAACAGCTGTGGAAATGTCAGGAGCCTGCAATATAGCTATTAATACACTAACTCATTTACATTCAAGAAAATATCAAAATGATCTCGAGATTTGCTATCCTTGGGTATGCTTCAGGTTGGAGCTCCGTTAGGGTCATGAGAAAATAAGAGACGATTTGCTAACTATCAAGACCCCAAAGTATAACTGCTAAAATTAAAACATTTCGTACAGTATAGGGGTAAATTTGACCATTTTGGCTTGAGAAAAATTAAAGTGGTGATTCCTTACCCAATCATGGCAAGCAAGCATAAAATGATCAGATTCAATAAGGGTATTTTCTGGAGATGCTATCAATATAATCAGCAGGTATATTCTTCATAGGACCCCATTCATGAGAATCAACATCATAAACATAGCTTACTATGGAAAAAACACACTGAATGGAAGGAAGTAGACATGAGCTTTGTCAGGATCATTAGTCCGAAATTTGCTAATCTCAATCTGATGAATCAGAATTCCTTCTATTCCAAGGATACCTTCACTCCAACTATAATGAAAAACAGGGGGTTCACCTTCCTCTTATACGTAAATTTTCAATTGTTTTTCCATTTCCAAGTAGCTCCTGCAAATTCCAAGTAAAGATTCTTAATTCAACAGCCATTAATTCAAGAATCTTTGCTCCATCAACTCTCTAGGCTTCTAATTCAAGAATCTAGGACATATTATTATTCCATCCCTTCACTTTTACTTGCCCACTATGCTAAAAATGCAGCAGGGTAAAGCTGCGTACAATAGGCCCTTGGAGTCCGGCCTTTCCCCGGACCCTGCGCACAGAGGCGGATGTAGTGTATTACTTACGGGTTCAACTGAACCCATAACTTTCGACGCGGGGTAAAAACTTACAAAGTAGAATTTAAATGAGAAGGAATGAATAGGTCCAGGATGCTGCCTATATGATTGGTTGGAAAGGCGAAATCACACAATGTGAAGTAGATATTTTCCTAGTAGTATATAATTTACTCTGCATGAGAAGCTTATGTTATCTGGTATCAAATCTTGAAGTCTTAAATAAATTCTTTTAGGTAAAGAAGCAAATGGCCTAAAACAACATGTTTAATTATAACATATATAGAAAAATGGCAGATCCAGCAATGGGTTCGCGGTTCAGTACTAGTGCCAATGTTTCGCGGCTGAAACGAGAATGTATGTGCAAAAAAAGAGTATAGGTGAAGTTATATAAACATTTAAAAATCCACTCTTTGAACTCAATAACTACAACGTCTAAATTTTGAATATATATGCCGGCCACTGACATTAAACATTACCCAAAATATGTGAATTAGCTAATACCTCTGTGGAAGAATACAAGAGAAAAATTAAATTACATCTTTGTTAGTTGTGCCAACAAAGAGAAAAAAGATGCATATATATAATTAAAGCGTATCGGTGGAGTATGTGGTTTAATTCTATGCAAAGCGAGGTCTCTGTTGGATGCTTTCTACATTGCTGCCATGATCTCATGATCATCTCTGACGGCCTTATATATATATATATATATATATATATATATAGCTCAACAAAATTTAGCATATGTAGCTGAAGAAAAGAAGAAAATAGGCTTACTGGTAGCTCATCAATTTTGCTACAGTAGCACAAAGATTTGTAGATGTAGGGTTGAGAAGAAAGGATCAAAAGACAGTACTTTTTTGAACTCTGCACACCCAAATAAAATGCAGCCAATAGAACTAATTAACCTCACAACACTTGAAGGAGGACGATAATACATTAATCTCATTTCCTTTATTTAACTTCTTTTCTGTCACTCACTAATTATTAAACTCAATCATACACAAAAATACATAACTTGTGCATGTAAATATTTACACTTCTTGGCGTGATACTTTTGGTTTAACTTTGAGAGAGGTAAAGTGAAAGAGAAGAAAAAAACTAGATTCCTAGGATTTTATTATCGCTATATATGGGTCCCTCCTGCCAAGCGTCATGCTTCTTTGTTACTCATAATCTCACTAATCAAATATAAGAAGACAATTCAAGTTTGTGCACTCGATCTCATCTATATATATCACTTTTACATTATACTTAGCTTATAGTATATAGCCCGACTTTGCAAAGTCATTGAAAAATAGCCATTTTTTTATGCGGAGATTAAATATGAACAAAAATACTCTAGCTAAAACACAAAAATTTCCAGCATACTATGCTGGATTATGGAGCTGCATATAAACTTCCAGCATATTATGTTGGACCTCCAGCACATTATGCTGGAATCTCATATGTAAAAAATTGGAACTCCAACATATTATGCTGGAAATTTTCCACATTTTAAGAGTATTTTTGTTTAGATTTTATCTTTACATAAAAAAATGGATAATTTTTTGATTACTTTTGGAACCATAATTTACAAGTTGTAAATCAGCCTATTTCTGAATATTTTCCGTTCCACATTGATATTGCCCATGCTCGGCTTTTATCGTCTTCCTTCTTATTCTTCTTCCCCTACTTTGCTTTTGCCTTTGACGCAAGAATATATATATAACTACCTAGCAAATAGATGAAAATAAAAATAACTCACAGAAAAATAGAAAATCCTTGACGTTTTCTGTCTTAATTAGTGATCGATGGCATGCATGTTAGCAACTTATGATCGATTGACACATATAAGAATTACTTGGAGTTGGAAAAAAGGGTTTCCAAAAATGTATAACTTAAAACATGATATATTTTCTACGTACCACCATCAAGTAACTCTCCTCTTGGGTAGAAATGATGATAGGCATTTCTAAGTAGGCATGTGCTCGGTTGTGTTTAATTATTCGGTTTATCTTAAAATAAAATATTTTATGCTGGTAAAGAGTAATGTATTACAAGATAAAAATGCCTTAAATAAGGCAATCCCAACCCAAGAGGCAGAAACGGATTCATGATTTGAACTTTATGAGTTCAAGTTTGAAATTATAGGACAATCCATTTGATTTATTTTGTAACATTATATTATTTATTACTCATTTAGTGAATTTTTAATTCATATACAATGTTTGAGCCAAAATTGTTGGATTTGGGTGCACTGATATCTTGTACACTACATGTCTACATCTGTCTATGTAACGACCCGACTGGTCGTTTTGAGCAATTGCGTCCGGTTCGGCAGTTTGAGGTCACGAGCAGCTTCATATTTTGTGTATCGACTTGCATGCATGGTTGAATTCTGTTTTCGGATGAATCGGAGTCGAATTGGAAGAAGGAATCTAGTTTTGGAAGCTTAAGCGGTGAAAGTTTGACCGGAATTTGACTTTTGATTAAACGGCCTCAGAATGAGTTTTGGATGATGTCAGTAGCTTCGCATGATGATTTTGGACTTAGGCGTGCGTTCGAATTTGGATTTGGAGTCCCGTAGGGTGATTTGAGGCATTTCGGCGAAAGTTGGAAAAGTTGAAGTTTGGAAAATGGAGAGGTTTGACCCATAGTTGACTTTTATGATATCGGGGTCGGAATACGATTCCGAGAGTTGGAGCAGCTCCGTTATGTCATTTTGGACTTGTCTGCAAAATTTGGCGTCATTCCGGGTTGATTTGATAGGTTTCGGCGCGAGTTTTGGAAGTTGGAAGATTTGAAAGTTCCTAAGTTCGATTCATGGTGTGATTCGTCGTTTCGGTGTTGTTTGATGTGATTTGAGACCTCGGGCGAGTCCGTGTTAGATTATATGACTTGTTTGTATGTTTAGACGGGGTCCCGAGGGCTTCAGGTGTGTTCCGGGTAGGCTACGAGTATTTTCCCCCCTATTTTGAACTACTGTTCTATCTGGTGTTCCCTTCTATGCGATCGCATAGGCATAGCCGCGATTGCGAAGGCTCATTTGGTGGCTAACATTTTCCTTCTTCGCGTTCGCATATACTTGTCCGCGACCGCGTACGTATGTTTCTTCCTTCTCCGCGTTCGCAGTCCATCTCCCGCGTTCGCGTAGCTCAGCTATAACAGCTGGTGACTCGTTCCCTTCCTCTTCTGCGATCGCATGCATAATCACGCGGTCGCGTAGTGCATTTTTGGGCAGTGGCCATTTTCTTCTTCGCGATCGCATTGCTTCTTCCGCGATCATGATGTACAATTACCTGGGCAGACAGAATATATTCCCAAATCGAGGGTTAGACCATTTTCACCATATTTTGAGTTTTAGACCTCGGTTTTGGGAGCTTCCTTGTGGGGTTTTCAAGCAATTCGATTGGGTAAGTGTTCTTCACCAAGAATTTAACATATTCCGTGAATTTATCTGTAACACCCGGCCGGTCGTTTTAAGCATTAACGCCCCGTTCCCCTATTAACTGCTTTTCCCATATTTATTTTTGCTATTGTGAGTTGCCGGGAGGATTTATTTGGAGTTTCGGAGAGTTGTGGGACACACTTAGTCCCTAAATGAGAGTTTAATCTTTAGGATTTGGATCGTAGTCGGAACAATGTGAAGACGACCTCGAAATGGAATTCCGTCGGTTCCGTTAGCTCCGTTGGGTGATTTCGGGCTTAGGGGCATGTTTCGGATTGTGCTTTAAAGGTCCGTAGCTTAATTAGGCTTGAAATGCCGAAAGTTAAATTTTTGAAGTTTCCGGTTCTATGGTGAGATTTTGATATCGGGGTCGGAACGGAATTCTGGAAGTTGGAGTAGATCCGTTGTGTAATTTGGGACGAGTGTGCAAAATTTCAGGTCATTCGGACGAAGTTTGATAGACTTTTTGATCAAAAGCAGAATTCCAAAGATTCTTGGAACCTTAGGCTTGAATCCGATGTTATTTGGTTGATTCGATGTTGTTTGAGGTGTTTTGAAGATTTGTATAAGTTTGGATAGTGGTAAATGACTTGTTCGTGCTTTTGGTTGAGGTCCTGGGGGCCTCGGGGTGATTTCGGATGGTTAACGGGGAGTTTGGAGTTGGGAATTTGCAGCTGAAGCTGCTGAGTTTTTCTGTCATAACCGCACCTACGGTTAGGGAGCCGCAGGTGCGGTGACCGCAGAAGCGAGATCAATGCCGCAGATGCGGCCACAGGTAAAGGCAGAAGAAACCGCAGAAGCGGGAGGTATGCCGCACCTGTGCGACCGCAGATGCGGAATCTAGGTCGCAGGTGCGGAGAAAGGGGACTTAAGTGAAAACCGCAGAAGCGGTTTCCTTGACCGTAGAAGCAGTATCGCAGAAGCGGAAATGGACCGCAGGTGCAAAAAACCTGGGCCAGAAAGTATAAAAAGATTTCCTTTGCGAATTTGGGTTATTTTTCATAATATTTCAACGAAAAGAAGCTTTGGAGAGCGAATTTCAAGGGAGATCTTCAGAGGGATTCATTGAGGTAAGGTCCTTGGTTCCTAAGCTCGTTATTATGGTGATTTTTATCGTTGTTAGCATGAAATTTAAGGGAGAAATCAGTGGTAAATTGGGGGTTAGGGCTTGGTTAATTGGAGAGCTTTGAGTGGTGATTTGAGGGACCATTTGAGGTCCGATTTTGGTACTTTTGGTATGACTGAACTCGTGAGAGTGTGAGGATCCCGAATTTGTAAATTTTACCCGATTCCAAGATGTGGGCCGGGGGGGGGGCATTTTGGTCATTTTTCCTAATTTTGCGTAGTAGCTTAGAATTAATTAGTTGAATTAGTTACTTGAAGTGTTATTTACATTATGCAATTACTTTGAATAGATTTGGACCATTTGGAGTCGGACACTCGTGGCAAGAATGTGGTATTGAGTTGATTGAGCTGGTTCGAGGTAAGTGGCTTGCCTGACCTTGCGTGGGGGAAACTCCCCTTAGGATTTGGTATTGTTGATATATGAAATGCCTTGTACGTGAGTTGACGAGTGCGTACATGTGCTAATTGTTGAAAATTCAGTTTTCATTAAGAACTATAACCGAGTTTTCTTACCTGTTTATGTTACCTGCAATTTAATCCTACTGTTAGTTTAGGGAAGCATGTCTAATTGACTTAATTGCCTTACTTGCTCAAACTGCTTTATTTGAATTCTATGCAGCATGCTAGGTTAGAAATACTTGTTTACCTTGGTATGTAATTTGGACTGAATTGAATATCTTCGTGTTGCTGCTGTGTGTTTACTTTGGGACTACGGGACGATATCCCGGGAGATCCTCCTGCATGTTTACTTTGGGACTACGGATTTGTATTTCGGGGGACCCCCCCGCACTTTTATATTGGGACTACGGGACTGCACCTGGTAGATTCCCCCAGTACTGGGCATTTACATTTGGGACTACAGATCGAGATTCCTGTAGATCCCCGCACACTATGAGTTGGACTACGGGGCGGTATCCAGGGAGATCCACTGGATATTTATATTTGGGACTACAGGACGGTATCCTGGGAGATCCCCGGTTGTTATTTCTGTGTTGAGCTGTATTCCTTTTGTGATTATTGTTTCTGTTATAGTTGTTGCTATTCTTATTACCCTGTGTACTTAATACTGTTTCCTTTCCTTATGTATTATTGTATATGACCGGTAGGGCCCTGACCTTCCTCGTCACTACTCGACTGAGGTTAGTCTTGAAACTTACTGGGTACCGCTGTGGTGTACTCATGCCCTTTCCTGCACATGTTTTCCATGTGCAGATCCAGGTACATCGACTCAGTCCTATCGTTAGCGAGGCGAGGCGATCTCTAGAGACTTTGAGGTATATCTTCCGCGTCCGCAGACCGAGGAGTCCCTATCTATTCTCTCTTTTAGTTATAGCCTTTCTGTACTTTTTCTTTTGTTTAAACATTTCTGGAGTTAGAGCCTTTATTGTACCCTTAGCTTGTGATTCATGAGATTCCGGGTTTTGAAAAATGTAGTTTCAGTTTGAGAGTTTGTATTGTATATGCCGAGCGGCATCTTAAATGTTTCATTATGTTATTCCGCAGTATTTGGCTAGTTTTATTCTGTTGTTTCTTTTCCGCAATTTGTTAGGCTTACCTAGTCGTAGAGACTAGGTTCCGTCACGATAGTTTACGGAAGGCGAACTGGGGTCGTGACATTATCTTTGTTTTTATCATTTAATTTGTGTTTTGAGTTGGGAAAAATATTAGATTTTAAGAAAATTTTTTTAAAAAAAATCATGATTTGAAGGACCAAATAGTATTGGAATTTGATAATTTTGTATGGGTGAACTCGTAGCGGAATGAGTGTTCGGTTTTTGTAAATTTTATCGGGTTCCGAGGTGCGGGCCTGGGGATTTGATTTTTTTGACTTTTTGCAAATTGTGTAAGAATCATAGTTTTGTTAATTGAAATTGTTTTCTCTTGCATTGTTTGATGTATTCAAGTCGTTTTTGGCTATATTGAGCCGAGCGTTGGTGAATTGGTAATGGGAAAAGCTAAATTGAGTATTGAATTGGCCGGATTGAGGTAAGTGTCTTGCCTAACCTTGTGTGGGGACTCCCCCTTAGGATTTGATTCTTCTATGCTAATTGTAGCCCGTGCACGCGAGGTGACGAGTGTGTGCTCGGACTTATTTGTGGAAAGTTTGCCTTTAGGGTTATTAGGTCCTTATGTTCATTAAGTGGGAAGTTTTCCGATATAATTGTGTTTCCTAATTGCTTCTTTTACCTCTATATGCTCCATACAATGTAGTTAACTTTTCTCTAATTCTTACTTGTTACTTGGCCCTTAATTGCTTTAATTGGAGTAATTGTCCTCCTTATTGTTTGTTATTCTTAATTGTGAAATTCCTCTATGACCCCGTGCCTATATGCTATGTGTCCACATTGTTGTGGTTGCCGGTGTAGTTATCACGTGCCTTATATGTTTTGTTGTTTTTGTAAGGGTTATTGTGCTTCTTGGTTTTTCCGTGATTCTCTTGTTGCCGTGTACTCATACTCTTGGTGGTAGAAATCCTTGTGATTGAGTTGTTGAATTGTTGTTTTTGTTGTTGTTGTTGATTTTAAACTATGTCTAGTTGTTGATATGTTGAGGAGGAATAAGGGAGAATTGATGTTGTCTGGTGGGATCGGGTTGCACGCCGCAACAAGGAGTAATAAGGGTGGACAGGTGGGATCGGGTTGCACTCCGCAACAGGAGAAATGAGGGTGATATATATATTAAGGAGTAATAAGGGTTGTCTGGTGGGATCGGGTTGCACTCCGCAACAGGAGAAATGAGGGTGATATATATATATATATTAAGGAGTAATAAGGGTAGACTGGTGGGATCGGGTTGCACACCGCAACAAGGAGTAATAAGGGTGAATGATCATGTTGTTACTGATATGGTGATATATATACATATATATATATATATATATATATAGTAATAAGGGTAGACTGGTGGGATCGGGTTGCACGCCGCAACAAGGAGTAATAAGGGTGAATGATCATGTTGTTACTGATATGGTGATATATATATATATATATATATATATATATATATATATATATATATATATATATATATATATATATATATACTATTTACTATTTACTCTTATTGTAATTGTCAAGGAGGAATAAGGGAGGACTTGGTGGGATCGGGTTGCACGCCGCAACAATTATATATTATTTACTTTTATTGTAATTGTTACTCATAATCTCACTCATCAAATATAAGAAGACAATTCAAGTTTGTGCACTCTGATCTGTATATGACTTTTACCTTATACTTGGCTTATAATAACCCGAGTTTGCAAAGTCATTGAAAAATAACCACTATTTTATGCGGAGATAAAATCTGAACAAAAATACTCTAGCTAAAACATGAAAATTTCCAGCATAGTATGCTGGATTATGGAGCTCATGCGTATAAACTTCCAGCATATTATGTTGGAACTCCAGCACATTATGCTGGAATCTCATATGAAAAAAATTCTAACTCCAGCATATTATGCTGGAAATTTTTCACATTTTAAGAGTGTTTTTGTTTAGATTTTATCTTTACGTAAAAAAATGGCTAATTTTTTGATTACTTTTGAAACTGTAATTTACAAGTTGTAAATCAGCCTATTTCTGAATATTTTCCGTTTCACATTGATATTGCCCATGCTCGGCTTTTATTGTCTTCCTTCTTATTCTTCTTCCCCTACTTTGCTTTTTCCTTTAACGCAAGAATATATAACTACCTAGCAAATAGATGAAAATAAAAATAACTCACAGGTTGTTCAAACCACAATTTAATACTAGTAGTTGAAAGTACAAGGGGGTGGTGATGGTGGTGAATTGTTTATTTTTAAACTTAATAGCTAGCATTTAACTAGTTCTACGATTAGTCGACTGGATATAAGAACTTGATATAAGTAAAGACAGAATTTAAAATGCAGGAATTAAAGACACCAGAGTTTTTATATTGGTTCGGATTCAATGTGAATCCTAGTCCAGTCCCCTTGGGTTGCAAGGGAGTTCTTTTTCAGTGAATGAATTTCTTCGAGAGTACAGAGAATGGTGTGATCTACACCGATCGCTTAGTTCTTATTTCACTCGTTTCTTTTGATACAATGCCTCACCAGTGTTGTTCTCTCTTTTTTCTCCGACTTGTTACACAACAAATCTAGTAGAGCTACAATGTTTGTTTGTAGTAGAATAAAGAGAGGGTATTTGGTTCGATCAAAGTATATGGTTCTAGGGTACAGATACATGTTTAAATACTTTGAGAGAGGCTTGATTTCTGGAGAGATTTGCCAACCCAAGAGATTTGATCCTTGGAGAGACATTGATTCTTTCCAAGAATAAGGTCATACAACAACGACTATAATTACGAGATCCTTGATTGATGTTCCATATATGCTTCCCAAGATCTTGGACCTTCCGGATTTGGATACGCTCGGCTTGTTTGATTCCTTAAGTTTAGGCTTGATTGATTCCGTCTTGGCTTTGATTGATTACTCTAATCCCAGATTGCTTTTCTTGATTCCTTCCATCTCGTAGCTATCCATTGATTTCGTGATCTTTGCTAATCTCAGATTGCCTTCCTTAGGTTCCCTGATTGATTGCTTCCATCTCGTAGTTACTCCTTGATTCCTTGATCTTCTCTAATTGATTCCTTCAATCTTTGAATTGCTATCCATAAGTTCCTGCACATATATATTATTTGCATCATTAAAATCAAATCTAATAATCTCCCCCTTTTTGATGATGATAAAATAATATATATGTATAAACAATAGTTGATTTCCCTGTATTTTACTCCCCCTCAATGTATGCAGTTGACTGGTCCATGGTACTCCCCCTCAATTCATGCAGTTGACTCCTCCTCAATTCATGCAGTTGATTGGTCCATGGTTATAGATGTTGTGGTCGACTCCTGCTGCAGAGGATGCTAACGTACACTTACCCTTTAGTCGACTAGCTTTGTATACATGTACTTTGTATACTTGTGTAGATACATACATATATCCTTTTCTCCCCCTTTATGGCATCAACAAAGAGGGAATAGGCAGAGCAAACCACGAACTAAAACAAGGTATATAGCATTAGGCAGCAGAGTTATAGTCCCAAAACAACTAGAACAAAACAAGAAACAAAAACAGAAATTGTCCAATGAGTGATTTAACAGTCCAAAAACAGCACATCGAAAAAATGTCTTAAGCAACCACATTAACGACGCCCAAAGTAGGTAAGGGTGTTGCAGATGGCCTCCCTCAGTTGGTCAAAGTTGGCATTGGCTGAGATGCTCATTCCATCAAACCTGTCATGAACCTCCTTGAAAGCCTTGACAGCGTTCTCCTTTACTCTGAGAACGACAACTCTTATCTTGGACACATCAAACCCTGTTTCTTTGGAGATGGCATGAATATCACCAATAGTTGACTGAGTGGCTGAGAGGAGATCTTTAATTTCAGAGAGTTGAATGTCAATGGCTCGAAGCTTCTCAGCAAGATCAGGATCACTAGAACTAGGATGAGAGGCAGAAGGTTTGGGTTTGGGATCTATTGGAGCATGCTTTACTTCGCCTTCGTGCTTCTTAACCCATGAGCCTTTCACACTCACATATCCCATACTTGCAAAGGCTCTAGAATTGTAAGATTTTGAAACAGTGATAAAGGGATACGCAGACAGGGAAATTTAATGAGCTTCCAGGATGTGAGAGATGGCCATACCATAGGGTAGACTAGTGGGATCTTCTGCACTTTCAATCATGAAGTTAATGACCCAGGAGGATAACTTTACTTTGAGTTTGGTCAAAAGACAATACACCAAAAAGGTGTCTCTTTAAGAGAAGGTGGAGAAGGAACCAGTGCGAGGAAGCAGAGTAGTTGCTACGATATGAGCCAGGACTCGAGTTTCGAAACTAACATCACTGGGGCCTAACTGGTTGGGAAGGGATTCAGAGGAACACTCAACAATACACCGTTTAGCTTGATCAAAGGAGATTTCAAAATCATCGGGCCAGGTATTTTTGAAAAGCATGGGAAAACCAGAATATTTACACTGAAAGAGTGAATCAAATATGGAACAATCAAGAACAATACGCTTACCTAACACTAAGGATTCCAACTTATCAGGTTTACTAGAACGAAGATTAGCATAATACATCTTTACTAGGGGTTCATAGACCTTAGGCGGAGGAATAGAGAGGAACTTAGACCACCCTTGATGAACAAAAAATTTTTTTACCTTACAATTTAGGGCTTCCATGTCGTTAAGGTCGACTACCCTTCCATGAGCAATGGGCTTATCTTTCAAAGCGATGAAAAGATCCCTGTTTGGAGAATCTCAGAAATTAAGGTCAGATTCTAGGGAGCCAGAAAGATCTATCTTGGATTTCTTTGGAGTAGAGGAAACATAGGTCATTTTCCTAGAGCTTTTTTGCCTAAGATTTGAGAATGATCAGACAAATCGCCCTGCGAAGAAGCGAAA
The DNA here is from genome assembly GCF_001879085.1 of Nicotiana attenuata. NCBI lineage: Eukaryota > Viridiplantae > Streptophyta > Magnoliopsida > Solanales > Solanaceae > Nicotiana > Nicotiana attenuata. Next base: position 134,296 of record NW_017672847.1, read on the forward strand.
CCCTCAGATGGGTCGGACCCTAGGTCTACTTGTTCTGGGGGCATAGAAGGGGTTTTTGCTTTGGAGCGGGTACTTTTTCTGGTGGAGGCAGATGGGTTCTTGGAGTGTTTAGCCATTGAAGGATAGTGTTTTGAGTAGAGCTTCGGAGAAAGGTTTTCTAGATGATAGAGATGAAAGTGATTGAAAAGAGATCTCCACCTTAAAAAGAAGGATTCTAAACCTTCTGATGGTTGAGTACAGAAAAGGAGAAGGCGTCAGTTGAATAGACGTGATGATTGGATTTCCATCTTTGAACGACGCAACTGATGTGAAAGAAGAGGAAAAGAGAGGGAAAACGGAGGCGTAATTAATGCAAAAGTAAGAGACAATTATTAAACCTACAAAAGTAACCAGATTACACATAGGTCCTACAAATTATTATTAATGCAAGTAATGCCAAGTAATTTTCTCAAAGCACAAAACCTATCCTCTAATAAAGGCGTAGTAAAAATATCTGCTAATTGATCGGTTGTTCCAACAAAAGATATTTCTATGTCTCCCTAAAGAACATGATCTCTAATAAAACGATGCTTGACGTCTATATGCTTTGCTCTAGAATGGTGCACATGATTTTTTGAAAGACATATATCACTAAAATTATCAAAAAAGATTTGAATAGGCTTAAAAACAGTTCATAGTCACCAAGTTGATGAGACATCCACAGTAGTTGTGCACAACATTGTCCAATAGCAATGTATTCAGCTTCAGTCGTGGATAGTGCAACTGATCCTTGTTTTTTACTGTTCCAAGATATCAAAGCTTTGCCAAGCAATTGATATGTCCCACTCGTGCTTTTTCTGTCTTCCTTATCACCTGCAAGATCATCATCTGAAAAACCTTCTAATTTAAAAGTGTTAGAACGAGGATACCATAATCCATGGGAGACAGTTCCAATGAGATATCGAATAATTCTTTTTACTGCAGTCAGGTGAGACTCCTTAGAAGCTGACTGAAACCTGGCACATTTACAAACGCTAAACATAATATTTGGTCGACTAGCAGTTAAATAAAGAAGAGAACCAATCATTCCACGATACTTAGTTTCATCAACAGATTTACCCTGTTCATTTTTGTCGAGACTTGTTGAAGGACTCATTGGTGTGCCAATAGCTTTGGCACTGCTCATGAGCCTACTGAGCAACTTCTTGGTCGCTTTGGATCCGTTCCTGTTTAATCTGTTCTAAAAGGCTGCTACCGCCATTCCTTCGGATACGTTCGATAGGCTCATTCTTACCCTGTTGAATCGGGCGAGGAAGTCCCGAAGTCCCTCACCTGCCGTTTGCCTGATTGCGAAAATATCGTTGACCCTAGCTTCAGCTTTCTTTGCTCCTGCGTGAGCAGTAGCGAATTTTCCGCCATTTCCTCAAACGTTGATATAGATCGTACCGGTAGATGTGTATACCACGTCAAGGCCCCTCCTGTCAGGGTCTCGCCAAAATTTTTTCAGCAGTACGGATGGTACTTGTTCCTTCGACAGATTGTTACCTTTTACCGCAGTGACATAATGGATCAGATGATCCTCGGGGTCCGTAGTTCCGTCGTAGATTTTCAAGTATGGTGGCATCTTGAAGGTTTTCGGAATGGGGTGAGGAGCGGCTCCATCGCTATATGGTTGTTCAACGAATCGTCCCACATCGCGTTTTGGCAGCAGTTTGGGGGCACCAGGTATTTTGTCTACTCTTTCCTGGTGCTCCTTCATTTGGTCACGGAGTGACTTATTTTAGTTTTCCATTTCTTCAATTTTCTTTAAGATGGCCATGAGTGCACCGTCGCCTGCAATAGGGGGGGTGAGCGTTGCCCGTTTGTGCGATACTTGGCTCTTTGGTATTAACTGCGGGTTCTGCAGCTGGTACTTCTCCGACGTTTCCTTGAGGGGATTTTTCGATCATGTTGTTCAGAGCGCTTGTTAACCATTCTTCTAGTAACTTTTTGACCGCTGGTGGTGTTTCTTTCACTGTAGACGTGGAAGCTTCTCTTTCGCGCAAGACCGTTAGGTCCTCGTGTGGAGATGGCGAGATTTCCTCCTCCGGTGTATCTCCTGGTGTTGTGTTCTCGGTGTCTTCTTTACCAGCTTCGTTGAGGGAGTTTAAGAGGTTGTTTGAGACATCTGCTAATCTCTTCAGTCTTGCTTCTTTCTCCGCCATTGTTAGTTTTTGCAGGATTTGAAGAACAATAGTCGTTACTTTTGAGATCCTAGATGAGAACTATGATTTCGGCTATGGAAATCCCCACAGACGGCGCCAAATTCTTTGACTCAAAAGATTTTTGATTCTTCTTTTAAGCAAATCAATCACGGATGAAGGGGTAAATCTTAGCCGAAGATAATAAACTCTAGGATGTTAATGGTAAAGAAAGAGAGTGAGAGAGATCACAAGAAAGGAAAGGTAATAAAATTGTATATTCCACAAAAACTGTCTGCCCTTTACAAGACTCGAACCTATCTTATATAGAGAGAGATTTTCCTTAGTCGTGGAAATGACGAATCAGGGACTACCTACTGCGCCAAATCCGACGCTATTATGATGGCGTCACTCTTTCCACCTCTGGGTCGTACCCCTATGCCGACTCGTAGGTTTTGGGTTGCTGGTTGTATTCGCTACGGCTGTGGTCGGTCAAATTCGGACCTATACACAATCGAACACAACTTAACTACAATTTTTTACATACAATTATAATACAACTTTAATACATCTTCTTCATCTTCGAGTTCCAATCTGTAGATGAATCCAAAATCAACTTTAATCTTCAACAAACACCCTCAAAATTGCGATATAAACTCCAACGAATATTCCCGATTGTTTTCAATAACACCCAAATAATAATTAAAAAATCGAATTCAAAATCAAAGTTTCGAAGCTTTTAATAGCTTTCAATGGCTGGCGGGGCAACGGATAACGACTAGTTCGATTGTAATAAGTGACGACATCAAATATATTATTGAATTCTCTCAAGAATAAATAAATAAAAAGGAGACGAGAAAAAAGAATATTCCCGATTGTTTAGCCCGCAAGGGTTGGCTAAGTTGGTTCAGTGAGTGGTTTTCCATATGGGAGACCTATGATCGATTCTCCTCACCAGCAGCCTCCTCAGTCAGAGCTCGTAGCACCAGGAGTGCCTAGTGCGGTTTACATTTCCTGTGTGGTTTGCGAGCTAATGCACAGTGAGCAGGTTACCCAATGCGCACCCGAAGGGCAGTGGCTGCGGGTTTCCCTGGGAATTTTCCCAAAAAAAAGAAGAAGATGAAGAAAGAATCATAGAGGTCCAAAGAAGAAGAAGTCGGGTAGAAAAAAGAAAATAAAGAGAGAAAGGAGAGAGAGGAGAGAGAGAGAGATATCTGTGGAAGTGGTAGATATGTGGAATTTGATTTCCACATTAAAAGGCTACAATCAAGAATACTTATTTAAAAACTTATTTGTATATAACTGGTAAATTGTATATCAACTTGTAATTAAGTTAAAACCTAAATAGTGAGGGTAAATAAGTTTATAATGTAGTATATATAGGTAAAAATATAACACTTGTATAGCTGCTCTCAAAATAATAGCCGAAAAATATACTTTATATATATATATATATATATATATATATATATGTTATATATAAAAATTATATAAATTTTATATACTTTTACGACTATATTTAAATAATTTTGGCCGTAGGCTAAAAGTGATCTTTGCCCGAACGAAAAAATAAATAAACAAATTGGGCTAAGCAAAATACTGTTATAAAACAATAAAAGAAGAAGAAGAGTATTGTAGAGAAAAGTATAGGGAGAGAATTCTTACTGATTTGGGATGAATTACAATGGAATAGAACCCTCTATTTATAGGGAGATGGTGACTTAGCCACCAAGTAATAAATCCTAGAATCTCTCTAAATATAGACATTCACCATAAATAAAATTCTATTTATAACACTCCCCCTTGAATGTCTATTCAACAGATAATGTGCCTCGTTAAAACCTTAACTAAAATAAAACCCAGTGGGAAAAAAAATTCTAGAAAAGGAAAAAGAGTACACATATCTAACAATACGCCTTTTGGTTGCCTCGTTAAAAACCTTGCAAGGAAAACCCAGTGGGACAAAACCTTGTAAGGGAAAAAGAGTACAACGCGTATTAACTCCCCCTGATGACAGCATCAATTCACATCTTTAAGCATTTGCATTCCAATCTTGTGCAGCATCTTCAAAAGATCTTTGGTAGAGATTTGATGAACAAATCAGCCATATTAACTTGAATGAATATATTGCACCTTGAAATCATCATTTTTGATAGAGATGAGTTATCTTCATATGATCTTGTTGGAATCGCCAGTTCAATATCTTCACATAGAGGTGAAAACTCTTGCTATCATATTATCATGCTTATAGTTATAACAAGATACATTTGTGCACAAATTGCACTGAGGAAGTGGTACTTCAAGATCAAGAATTGTATATGCTTCAAGCGATTTAAATCCTTCAAGGATTGTCATATAAGTCATATAATAGACTTTAATTAGATGCATATTTAGTTTTCATGTCATGCTAGACAGATAAGATATCGAAAACTGATTGCACATATCATTGGCTTCATACTTTCAAGTGTTTGAACTGAAGGTCCAAAACTATATGTTTTTCGTTGAAACAAATTCTATTCGAATTGTGTCTCTTTCATTTGGCCAGTATTTTTGTGTCTATATTCGACATACCTAAGATCCTCATCTATACTTAGCGCTAACATAGATGTCGTCGACAAATATTTTATATCGGTTCCAGCTTTATTTTCATAAAGACATGGCATAGAGATCTCTTCATTCATATTTTCAGGTACCTGAATCTCTCCTGAGATTTTATGAAGTGTTATGTCATGTGATCTTCTAGATCACTTGCCTCCTTATTATGATCATTTTGATCATTTGCTCATCTTCTATATTAAGAAGTTTATTTGAAACCGATTTGTCTATATGCTTTAAGCGTACCATAGACGTTGCCCTTCTAGGACTTAATAAGAGCATTTGCAATGAGAATATAGTTACTTTCTTTGGGTCAGCAAATGCGTCTGGCATGCTTTGAAATATATTGCACATGAATTATCCTTTTATGAACTTCAAGTTCATATTATTTTATTCGAGGATCTAGATGTACACATGATAATTCATTCCACGTAACTTTTTCTCAACTGTTTATCATGTCTCCCCCTCATGTTAGAAAAACTAACTTGTTTCCTCAACTTTAAGAACTCATCTTTGTGCGTTATGGTGTTAATTAAAATATACACCGCACATCAATAATAATAAGATTGATTATTTGGTTCCTGACCCTGAACCACTTGTGAGGGGAGAAAATAATATACTTTGGTATATAACGTATATCAAACTGATATAGATAATTTTGTTCTCATAAGCAATTGTTTAGCTATTAAGTAGAGGCACTTAATAAATCATTTTGCTAAACCAACTGTGATGTAAACCAACTTATCAAGATGAACTTCTTGAAAAAAAAATCTGGAAATTATGCTCGAAATTAAATTATTGAAAAGTTACCTCGCAAACACCATGTTGCTGGTTAATAATAATCGTACATGTAACCATATCATAGATGCATCTTATGTGGTATACATGGCAGGTGAATGGGCCCATATTCACCTTTGATATTTTCAGCATTCATGAGATTCAATCCCAATTTTAGTTGGTATATTAATTAATGAGAACATGCAACATAAAAGAATTCGTAAAGAACTTTCTCGTTCTTTAATGTTTACCCATGTGAATTCTCTTTTATTTTTTGCACATCATACTTAAATTAATATGGGTAAACCAATTATGCCAACTGAATAAATTATCAATATTGATAAACTTCAGATTTACGCCATGACGTGTGCAATTATCAATAAACTCCAAGTTTATTATGATATGAGTTTTTATATCAATAAATATCCACTTTATTGTGGTATTCTTTTATTTGTGTAGTACAAACTGGAGAATAAAGCGGGTAGCTTTTCACATACATATTACCCAGCTACAAGTTGTAGTAATAGAAGATATTAAATCTTTCCTTTATTTATAGTCTCAATATGATCAACCGCTTTCGCGTATACTTTGGAAACCGAATAAGTTTCTTTGAGACTTACTACAACACAATACCTTATTGGTAATCAATTGTGTTTCTCCAAAATAGTAATAATTGGCTCTTCTAGAGCTCTCAATTAATTTGGTACTACCACATATTCATCAACATCCATATGGTGAATATCTCTTTTAAAGAGAAAGTTATACCATTATGGTTATGGTCAAAATTATATGCAAGATCTGTTTCTTGCATTACTGTTGTCTTTTAACAATCACAATGCCAAAATATTTTGGCGTACAATAGGTACGTGACCAATGACCATTCATGCCATAATAATGACATTATTTTCTTATATCATCTCAAACCTCCTTTTAGAGGTGAGTGCGGTATATTCACTACCACTAGCACATTCATATTCTTTGAAGAATGAATATGTATTCATAAATGAGATGTTGTCACATTTACATCATGAATGGACCATAATCATCTATATGTGCTTTACAAAATCTCATGACAAATCGATGACAAATATTTTTCACAGAGTGAAAGATTATTTTGAGAATCCTTATTGTTCTCATTACCACAAATGATGACGATTATAATTTCGTCTATTGCCAAGTCCATATCCATTGATACATTCATAGTAATAATTTTGTCTTCTTTCAGATTTATCACATACTGCTATCACATTCTCTTAAGGAATGAGAATGGAGCAAATTCAATGGGACGAGTTTTCAATTCTTTGCCCACAATCATACATGAATTTGATCATGGCAAGGCATAGAAATTTTACCACTTCAGGTGGTTATAATTTCTTACAAACTCCATTAGAGTTATAATCAAACTTTGTTATCTTTGCTTGTATTTAAAATCAAAGTATAGAATAAAAGAGAAAAATACGGTAAAATACTTACCTTAAATCCAGAATTTAATCATGAAGGAAATTCATGGAATAATTGACAATCATTATGCTCAATCCCAAAGCTTCTACTTAATTGGTTAGAGTTTCGTGCTGATAATGTGTTATAAACAATAAAAGAAGAAGAAGAGTATTGCAAAGAAAAGTAGAGGGAGAGAATTCTTATTGATTTGGGATGAATTACAATGGAATAGAACCCTCTATTATAGGGAGATGGTGACTTAGCCACCAAGTAATAAACCCTAGAATCTCTCTAAATATAGACATTCACCATAAATAAAATTCTATTTATAACATATACAAAATTTTTCGTGAAAAATTTAGAGTTCTCTTCCGGGGTTCTCTTTCCTGCACTTTTCGTAAAGGTAAAACACAAAATTTAGAGTATATTAAAAGAGATGGAGGAATTACTATAATTTGAGCGGTAGGACAATATTAAAGGAAGATATCCATTGCACAATAAAATGGTAAGGAATCAATTAGTCAAATTAAAATTACAACTTGTTACCATTTTTGCATGAGAAATTCCACATGACACCAAAGCCAAACTTTGCCTTTTTTCCCTTCATTCATTCATTCATTAATCTCTTTCACAGAAACTCTAACAAAATCATCAAACGAAGAAGAAAAGTAAAAGAGAAAAAGTAAGAACAGAAAGGCAAAGAAGAAGAAGAAAAAGAAGAATAATGGCATGGTCGTCAACTTCTTTAAAGCTTTTATGGTTTATTTTGCCATTGCTTTTGGTCGCTGGTTTTGTTGTTGTCACTGGTCCACAAGCTTCCATTTATAATTGGCTACCCTTTTCTCACTATTTACGGACTCTCAACAATGGTTCTTCAACTTCAACACTGGTGAGTTTTTGTATAATGATGAAACATTATGCATAAGAAAAAGATACTCACTTTTCTTACTTATGTTAATTCCTCAATTCCCCTACATCACCTAAAAGATAGGATTTAAACTCTATGGGTGTAATTTTTAAGGTTTTTAAGGTTGAACTCATATATTTTTGAAGTTATGGATTCATATCTATTATTTTTGTAATTTTAATTAATTTTTACATATAAGAAAGTTATGAGTCACTAGCTAGAATATTATATCCGCCCGTGGCCTGCACAGTTCATCGCCAATATTCTGAAAAATTTTATTGTGTACGAGACCCAATTATTACGTGGCAGACAATAGCTCTTTTAAATATTTGCCAAGTGGATTTTGGGTCCCACTTCCAGCAAAAATTGGCCACCTCCGGCCCCTATTACACTCTTCTCTTCCAAATTTCTGCAACTCTCTTAACTCAATATATTTCCATTCACCAGAATTTCATGTTTCTAATTCGTTTTCTATTCTTCTCTCAAGCAATTGATTATTTTTCAAAGCGACTCGAAAGTCAAATTAAACCCATAAAATATTTTTAAAAAGAAGAAGTATATTTTCTCCCTTTATCGCTATCTTTCTTGTTCAAATTCCTCAAACCTCTTTTCTCATCTTTTTCTCCAGGAAAATGGTGAAAAGCCATTAAAAAAAATACCTTTGAAAAAAAAATTCAAATAAGATTGGTAGAGTATTTGCAGAGGTATATTTTTTGAATTTTGACTTCATTTTTACAGAGAACTAGAGTAAAAAAAATCAGATTTTTCTCCAAGCAAACATCTTCTTGCTGTAATGGAAGGGGTCGTCTCTCTTTGGTACTCTGTTTCTCAATCTTGACAGTCATGGAGATTTTTCATCTGGGTTAAGTTTCCTAAAGAATCCCAGGACTGGGCGAGAGAGACTCTCGAGGCCCCAATTAAAATAAAGATACACAAGTAGTGTATGAAATGTGGAGCTAACAGTCACAGACCCATCGCATACATCTGTTGCGAGGGGAAGATGAAGTGTTAAGTAAAAAGGAAGAATAAAGAAAGAGAAAGTGTGAGGAGCATTTGCTCTGACCGAAGAAACACATCGAAGGAGAAAATATTAGAAAAAAATGGGCCCACAAATTCTAGATGTCACTGAATAAGGGCCTCACACAAGTTTTACTTGGCAATAGTTGGCATATTAGACTGAAGAATATTGCGGAAACATTGTTATGTAAATATCATTCCAAAGAGGAAAAGTGTGGTGCATAACTTGGAACTGGTTTTCTCATTATCTTAATTTGTTTATATTTTTAGATTGATGTAAAAACCTTGGAGCGAAAGCTCAGCATTACCAATATGGGTTGTGTTGAAATGGATAGGATCCCTCCACCCTTAACGAAAGGTTTTGGGTTCGAGCCATGGACATGAAAAAATTCTATTAGAGAATGGTTCCTCCTTAAGAGTTACCCGGCGCGAATTCAAATTTAGTCACACTCCAGTGCGGATAACAGAAACCGAGTGGGTAACTCAACCAAAAAAGAAAAACTCAGCATTACCCAAATTAATCTTGATGTGTATTTCGACCCTATATAGCTGCCTCGCTAATACTCCATGTTGTCATTCTTCAAAAATTTCCACAGGTTTCTTGATCATTCATATCATATTTCATGACCATACTCGTTTAAAATCATTATTAGATACATACTCTTTAGGATTACAATAATCTTAAAATTTTAATGGACCATGATCACGTTGTATGGTATTAGAAGTTTATGACTTGATGTTATCATAAATACTTACCATGTGCTAATATTGCTCATTTATTTATTGTTAACCTAATTATTAGGTAAATCAGAAGGATGATGCCCCAAATGTTACTTTTAGCTCAGTAGCACAAAAAAGATGCAGCAAATTAGAGAAATTGGAAGCAGGTCTTGCAAAAGCTCGAGCTGCAATATTAAAAGAGAACAAAAATTGGAATAATCAGACAGAAGATGAGTATATACCTCATGGTCCTATGTACTTAAATGCTACTGCCTTCCACAGGTAAGAACATACATACAATTCACTGCAAGTTTTTTTGTTTCCGCCCAATGTTTAGTATTTATGTTGGACCCCGACTAATTCCGATTCATGCTGTATAAACTAATTAAAAGGAGGATGTGCTCCCTATCAGTAATTTTTCCATTCTTAAAGCTCGATCGAGACTTCTGGTTAAGGATGGATTGATTCTATATATCCATTCTACCGCAATCTTTGGTGGTCGATATATATATATATATATATATATATATATATATATATATATATATATATATTAATTGACTACTAGTTAATTTTATTGATTATATGAGTTTGAACACTTCTATTTAAGTATGCAAGTTCTTATTTGTAAAAATAGATTCAGAAGCTTATTTCAATCAGCCAAGCCAAAGGAGCTCTATGTTTTTCCTCCAATTTTGAAAACCTTAATTAAAAAAATATACGAATATAAGTCGACAAAGTAAGTGGGATAAGATCATGGGTACAGGACATAGGGTGAGAAACCAAAAAAAGAAGTAGGGATAAGACTAGAGTCATGAGATTCTTTTTACTAAAAAGTACTCCTTCATCTTTAATCAGCGGTCTCGGGTTCGAGCCGTGGCTATGGAATCGCCTTTGTTAGAGAGCGCATTACTCCTCAATATGGGGCATCTCGGTGTGAATCCAAATTTAGTCGGGCTTCAATATGGGTACCGGAGGGAAAAAATGGGGATAAGACTACGAGTCTTGAAATTCTTTTTAGGAAACTTTATAGTTGCTTTCTAGTCGTGAAAGGTATCATTCATTTATTTTCGGCTGACTACAGGAAGCTTATGTGCAAATTAATAGTGCCTGAAAGGTGGCTAATATGGATCTATACTTTGACGACGAAAATCACCAAGTATCAAATACAATAAGAAAGTTATTGACTCATCCTCTCTTGGCACAATATTAAATTTATAATTAATATAAAGAGAATGTTAGGTGGGAAGAAGAAGAAATGAAATATAGGAATATGAAGGAAAGTATCAGCTTCTGACTAGGGAAAAAAGATAGAAAAATTTCATTCCTAAATTCTTAAAATGCAGGAGCTATTTACCTACTATGGCGATCACATAATATCTTCTAACGTTAAATAACATAATAGGGATTTTATCAACATTTAGATTATCAGCATTGTTACAACATCACTTGATATCTACTGTTTTATTTATTCCTTTTCATACTTTTATTAACACTCAAACAACTTCGATTTTTATTTATGGAACTCCAAACCTACAATGAGTTTGAATCATACGTACTCTCAATGTAAAAACAGTCAATAATCAAGTCGCTTATAAGATAATTACAGACAAATTTCTATCATAAGCATTAGTTGATAACATAATAAAAATGATAACTAGCTTATTATAACATGTCAAATTACACGGCAGAGGCGTATGTAGTGTGATAGTATTGGGTTCATTTGAATCCAGTACTTTTTGACCCAGAGTTTGCAACACATGGTGGGTCTGAACCCATTAGTTTATAAATACAATAGGTTCAATACTAAGAATATTAAATATTGAACCCACAGTGTTTAAATTCTGAATCCGCCTCTATTACACGGTAATGTAAAAAAATGGAATTGCAGTATATATGACTTAGATTGGTCATTTCTTCAAGTGCAGGAGTTACTTGGAAATGGAAAAAAAATTCAAGGTGTATGTGTATAAAGAAGGGGAACCCCCAGTATTTCATTTTGGTCCATGTAAACATACATATGCTATTGAGGGTTACTTCATTCATGCAATGGAAATCAGCAAATTCAGAACTTCAGATCCAAACAAAGCTCATGTGTATTTCCTCCCTATGAGTGTTACAATGTTAACACAATTCATTTATGTGCGTGATTCTCATGAATGGGGTCTTATGAAAAACACTGCGCTTGACTATGTCAATGTCATTTCCAACAAGTATCCTTATTGGAATCGAAGCCTTGGAGCTGATCATTTCATCCTTGCTTGTCATGATTGGGTACGTATTCCCGACTCTTTTTTACATTATCAGTGTATATAATTTAATGGAAGGAGAGTTTTGGAGCAACGGTAAAGTTGTCTCCATGAAACCTGTAGGTCACTGGTTCGAGTTGTGGAAGCAGCCACTAATACTTGTATTATAGGGTAAGCTGTCTGTCACACCCCTTAGGGTGCAACGCTTCCCGAATGCCTTATGCATCAGGCTCCCCTTTAGTCTGCCCGAAAAAAGAAAAATAACTAGATTCGAAGCACAAGAGACAACATTATTTCGAGATAAATTTGTACATCATTTTAAAATAGTTAAAAATACTTAAAAAGTACCTAAAACCATAGTTAAAGCTTTAGTTTGACTCTCCAAATAGTGTCATGTCTTTTTAAAAAAGAAAGAAAGAATAGATGGACTAATTTCAGTTCAAACTCATTTCTTGCATGGTTGTCGTCCATACTCTGCCACTCTTCCTCAGTTGAATAGGTAATTCAAAATAATGATTGAAACTCGTAAATTTGAAACACAGGCAGCTCTAGTAATGTTATTAAAAATAAAATACACATTGAAAATTTCCAAATATTATATCACTCGGTTGAACTTTTGAACAATTTGTAATACATAGGAACACTTGGTTAGCTATTAGCCTAATAGACTAGAAATACTTTATGCTGATAACCAGCCGGATTCACTGTTTATTTTTTTTAACAGGTATACAAGAATTATACACTGATATACACACAGTTATACACTTAAATATACTATCCGCGCCAGCTATTTTTAGTTTAAATAATTGAGTGAATTATCTAGGTACATCGTTACATGTAATATTCTTTATACGTTGTTATACAAGGGCTCTCTATAAACCGTCATAATATATTTTTTATTATAGTGTCTAATTGTTGGTTGAATTATTAATATACAGGGGCCTGAAATTTCTTTTGCTATCCCATACTTGTACAAGAACTCAATTAGAGCTCTATGCAATGCCAATACCTCAGAAAAATTTAATCCAACAAAAGATGTCCCAATTCCAGAAATCCACCTCCCTTATGGCACAACTGAAGGCCTTTTAGGCGGTCCGCCGCCGTCGGAACGGCCGGTTCTGGTATTTTTCGCCGGAGGACTTCATGGTCCAATTAGGCCAATTCTTTTACAACATTGGGAAAATAAGGATAAAGATGTTCAAATTCATAAATACCTTCCAAAGGGTATTTCATATTATGATATGATAAAAAAGAGCAAATATTGTATATGCCCAAGTGGATATGAAGTTGCAAGTCCAAGAATGGTTGAAGGAATTTATATGGGATGTGTTCCTGTCCTCATTAAGGATAATTATGTTATCCCTTTTAGTGATGTCCTAAATTGGAATACATTTTCTGTTATAATTCCTGTTAAGGATATTCCTAACCTCAAGAAAATTCTATTGGATATTCCTCAAGAGAAGTATTTAGAAATGCAGAAGAGAGGTATTCAAATCAGGAAGCATTTTGAGGTTAATTCTCCTCCTAAAAGATATGATGTTTTTCATATGATTCTCCATTCTATTTGGCTTAGAAGATTAAATGTCCGAATTCGTGATGTGGATGAATCTTGAACTAAAACCTTTTGTTGGTGGAGGGGAAACTGTGAATTTTCATTTAGAATTTAATTTATTTGTTACATGGTTGTGTTTTGTAGTACTTGATTTTGCAAAATAGATTAATACATATATTTCATGCTTGTGCACCATTTACGAACTACTAAAAGAGTATTCTGTTTTATATTTGACTAAATGTGATATCGTGTTATGTACGTAGCGATTGGACATAAATGTTTAACTGTAGTAATTTGATAGCCCTGTTCCTGAATATACATAGTATAGGACTTCAATGAGCCTTCACTTATTAATGTGGAATGGACATAATTCAATCTTTGTGACACATACGATAGATTATGCATGATCAAAGACACCATTAACAACCAAACAGTACTGAAGATGGATGATATGCATGTGTATTCATAGTTGTTCTCACTTTTCCTTTATACTAATGATAATAGAAATGGGTAGAAATGACACCAGGTAGCCACTTTAAAGTCCTGCTATTTAGGAATTAGCTAGTGCATCCTGAATTTCAGTTTTTCAGGACAAAAGTATTCTGAATTGTCTTGAAATTAAGATTTTTAGATTAAAATTACAGGACAAAATAAGTACTGGCTAATCTCTAAATAGTATCCTTAAAAATGGCCATCTGTGCACTTGCACCTAGAAATGGGTTTGAGAAAGTTGTGCTGGGCCAATAATTGAAAATAGAGGAAAAAACATAATTAGCCAACATTAAAGAAAATTTCGCGAGATTCTAGTAGCAATTTGCAATTAACAAATGGGAAACTTACACAAATGTCCCTAATAAATCTCAACTTACCAACCTCTAGCCATTAGTCATAGACTTACCAAAACTAGCCAACAAAAATTGAAAAACCAAATAATAGGATTCTTTCTCTCAAAGAATCACATGCAAAAATCACCTTCCATATTTTTAAGCGTGATTAGCAACATTAGATAAAAGACGTAAAGGAAATTCATGGACGGGGTAGCAAATAAGGTGATGAAATACAAAAATCTATACAATATTCCAAAATCTAAACAAAAAAGGAACTTTTTCAATGGTTATAGTTGAAATTCACTGAAAATATATAGATAAGTCAATATACAAAATTTGAGGAAGATTGGAGGTGATTTGGACTGGTTTTGTATCAAAATTCATAATTAAATCGAGTTCAAAAAAGTCTTCTGCGACAAGTGTATCAAACATGTATCACACATGTATCACACACATAGGTATACATGGATATACATGTGATACACAATTGATACAAATATGATACATATATGATACACAAATGATACACAATGTGATACACATATCATTTTTTTTCATGTTCAGCTTTTACTTCGAATTTTCAGTTCAAACCACCTCAAAACTTCACCAAATCATCCCAAAACTGAGATTCAAGCTCCTTAAGTTGTGCCCAATCTATTCTAATAACACCCACTCAAAACAAAGCAAAAATTTGATATTTTTTTGCTACAAATAGCTAATTGGCTAATATTAGTAATATTTTATCAATTGACCAATTTTTGTAATGAGCAACTTATAAATGGACATAGCTGGTAATTTCCCTT